>NC_140971.1:8518579-8618579 GCF_056783735.1 Eptatretus burgeri | reverse complement strand
CTATAGGTAAAACAAATATGGTTTTAGGCTGTATTCGGAGGGGAATCATTTATAAATCAAAAGAGGTGGTGTTAACATTGTACAGGAATTTGGTGAGGGCCACATCTGGAGTATTGTGTGCAGTTTTGGTCACCGCAACTCAGGAAGGACATCGATGCCATCCAGAGAAAGTTCAGTGCAGGGCTACCAGATTGATTCCGGGCCGAGCTAGACTCAGCTATGAGGAGCGGCTGGAGGAGACCGGGCTTTATACACTAGAAAGGAGGCGGTTACGAGGAGATATGATGGAGATGTTTAAGATAATGAAAGGTAGAGATAAAATTAGTACAGATGAATTATTTAACACAGTAGATAGTGATAGGACCAGGGACCATTGTCTGAGAGTAAAGAAGAGGGGAGTCAAGACAGTAGTTTAGCAGGGGATTTTCACTCAGAGAGTAGATAATGTATGGAATGGTCTCCCTGGAAAGGTAGTGGCAGCAGAAACAGTAGATAAGTTTAAAGTAGAATTAGATAGGTACCTGGAAGTTATGGAGATAGAGGGGTATGGGGATGTTGACAGGACTTTTAGGTAGCTTGAGCATTGATCGGTGATTGCGTGCGTGTGTACGGAGTGCTGTGTGGTTGATGTGTGTTTTTTTTTTACCCAAGACCGTCTATGCCCTTGCCCCTCCGCTGGAAAATAAAAAAATTTTAAACAACAAAAACTACAAAAAAATGACAAAAAAACACATTAATAATAATAAAAAACATTTTGCATTTTTCATGTTTTGATCTTGTGTTGATAAATTGTTGTGGTGTTTATGTGGCGAAGGCATGATGGGCCGAATGGCCTCCACCTGCGTCTGATTTCCTTGTGTCCTTCTCCAACTCACTCTCTGCCCCTGTGCGCGGTCCCTTTTATCACCTCCCCTGCATCCATGCCCACAGTGTCCGCACTTCCATCGGTTACGGCATGGCTCCACCGATCAGGCAGCACTCAGTTGTCACTGCCATGCCGTCACGTGGGTTTGTGGGCCAATCATTTTGCCATCACAGATGGGCCGGTGGTCTCTCTGTCTTCTACCACTTCCTTTCTGGTCTTGCACCCCCTTCCCTCTCCCCATGTTTTGTCCCCTCACCCCAGATTTCTGAATGGCTCACACGGTCCACCATCCACCTTCTTCAAAATTTCCAGTTTTTCCTCCGGAAGGTTTCCTTGTGTATCCATCTTGTCCATCCCAAGCATCCTCTCGTGGCCCCCTCATCCCTCCCCACACCCATTGTTTGTCTACCTCCCTCTATCTTGGCCTTCAATTCTGCTGTTGGTGTTTCCCTGCTGTCTCTCTGCTGTCCCTTTTGTCCTGTTGCATCCTGATCCATTCCGTCCAAGCAGACTTCCTTGAGGGAGACACCATATCTGGTTTGGGTGCTTCTTCACAACGATAGGAAGACCATAGCTAAGGCTTGTGAATGCAGAGGATAAGTTTAAAATGATGATATTTACGATTGTGATGGTCGCCGTTCGCTCCAGTTTCCCGGTATGAGTCGTATCAACATGACCGTAATGGTCGATCGCTTTGAGGTCTCCCCTGCCGGATCACTTGTTTTAAAGCCATGATACCATGCGAATTGGAAGTCCAAACTGAACCAGTGTTACGCCGATGGGGTGTCGCACGTTGTGTTCAAATGAGGCCGAGTGAGCCTAATGTGTGACGTGATGTGGGTACATGGTGTTGACTGGCCGTGGCCAAATATCCGTTAACAGGTCTTTTTTTAAAACCAGCGATGGAGAATCATGACAACCACAAATCACCCGAGACCAAGTGGGTTTAATGAAGAAATGGCACGGGGGAAGGAAACACAAGGGAGTAATCGCAATCAAGTACGTAATCGAAAACCCTTAACCCACTACCGATACGCGCCCACAAAACCAAACAAATGAACGAGATCCTTAAACATCGATGTCCTTATCGGGTCTAATGGATCGCCCCATGACAGAGAGACAGAGGTGGTAATGACGGCAAAGCTGGTGGGAAGAGGCGGGCTGTGTCCAGGAACTGGACCCGTCCGTGGCTGTAAATTGGTCCTCTGGTCTGCTCGCCATGACAACTTGGAGGAGGAGGAAGAGGAGGAGAGTCTTGACCGGCTGGGTCGGGGTGTGACGCCTATCAAATATCACAATTACACTACACTTAGACGAGATGCCTGATGTTGGCTTAATGCTTAGGGTGGTGGGCTTGGGATCCTCGGGTCTTGAATTCAAATTCTGCTTGGTTGTTGAATTAATACCAGGTGGGGTTGACTCAGCCTGGAGGCGACGGACCAGCACGAATATCGACGGATCAGCACTCAGACGTTCCACCCTCCTCATTTCTTCTTCGTTGCCATTTTGTTTTCCAACAGTGTCCCTTGGAGTACGACAGTCTCCGATAAACCAAAATTGCACTCAATTTGTCATGGACGGTCTTGTTGTGTCGTGTCGGCGATCGTCTGCTGGTGTGCAGCGGGACTAAGACTGATTGTTACATTCAAAACCTCCAACAATGGATGCAGCCCAACCTCCCACACACAAACATTGGAAGATCCCCCTTTGGAAGCACAAAAGCTGGAGCCGATACGAAAAATGGTGGTGTTGCGATATTAATATTGTATATTAACCCTGTCTGTTTGTTTGTTTGTCACCATCACGTCACAATTTAAAACTGATCTTCACGAAACTTCACCGCATTGTAGAGTTTGTCATAAGCATGAAGCCTCTTGTTTTTGAGGTCAAAAGGTCAACATAGATCAAAAGTCAACAACTTCCTGCAGGTGAGGTTTCTAAAATCCTCAATTTTCATCCGATTGACTTGAAATTTGAAGAGGATTTTCAGATCAGGTCACTGAATTCAACCACAAATTATTTTGAGGTTAACATCGACCAAAAGGTCAACATAGGCCGAATTTCTAAAATTGTCAATTTTCATATGATTGACTTGAAATCTGAAGAGGATTTATATTTCAGGTCACTGAATTCAACCAGTCAATTCTTTTTGGGGTCAACATAGGCCAAAGGTCAACAACTAAGGTGGTACAGTATTTATGAAATCCTCAATACCATCCGATTGACTTGAAATTTGAAGAGGATTTATATTTCAGGTCACTGAATTCAACCACCTGTTCTTTTTGAGGTCAACATAGGCCAAATGTCAACAATTAAGGAGGTATTTCTAAAATCCTCAATTTTCATCTCATTGACGACTTGAAATTTGAAGAGGATTTGCAAATGAGGTCACTGAATTAAACCACTAATTATTTTCGAGGTCAACTTAGGCCAACATAGGCCGACTTTCTAAAATTGTCAATTTTCATCCGAGTCACTTGAAATTTGAAGAGGATTTGCAAATGAGGTCACTGAATTAAACCACTAATTATTTTTGAGGTCAACATAGGCCGACTTTCTAAAATTGTCAATTTTCATCCGAGTCACTTGAAATTTGAAGAGGAGTTGCAAATTTGGTCATTGAATTTAACCACCAATTATTTTTGAGGTCTAATTGTTTTTTTGGATTCTGTAAGTTGCGTGCTCTGCACGACATCTTCTTCCTGTTTGTTTATTTGTCTGTCTGTTTGTTTGTGTGCAGGATATCTCAAATAGTTATGGACCGATTCGGACGAAATTTTGTGGACAGGTTGGGCGTGTGACAAGGACGAACTCATGAGATTTTGGTGAGGATCCAAATCCAGATCCGGATACTAGAATTTTTAAATTATTCCACCATCGTGAGATTGGGCCAAACACAATATATTACACGATATCTCAAAAAGTTGCGGACGGATTCGGACGAAACTTGGTGGGCAGGTTGGGTGTGTGACAAGGACAAACTGATTAGATTTTGGTGAAGATCCAAGTCCAGATCTGGATACTTTTTAGTGATTCTTCACCACTGAGTGATTGGGCCCGATATGTTCGACTGGATCAGGCATTGGGTGGCGGAGGTATCCGCTCGACCGAGTGCCCTTCTAGTTCACAACGAAGTAACTGAGAGTGTCAGTTACAACTGAGATGTGCCACAGTGTTCAATGTGTATCAGTTATCCCCTGAAGTTTCGCTTTGACTCTTGTGCGCGACGGCTCTCCTCTTGCCCCAAAACCCTCTTCTAATGTGCATCACTAACACCAAGTGCAACACATGTGTGGTAAAGAAAGAACTACTCCCAGGAAAGAAAAAGTTTGGGTAAAAGAATGCCAAAAGAGATGGAATAAACCGAGGAACTTTCAGCCAAATATTTCAGGAATTGCACGTTCTAAAGTCTTCACGAACTACGTGTGAACGTCTCTCCTATAATGCTTTGCTACCTTTCTCCTTCCCCATAAAGGAAACCCCACATCGAGAATCGTGTGAGGCTCGTTTGTTAGATTCGATTCTACCTGCGGTTTTGCGAGAGCAGCAACACTTTTGATTCGTAGCAGATGCTCCGCTCCGCTCCAATTGGCTCTCCGCTCGAAACCGATGGACCTGATTGACCAAAAATCACACTTCATCGAATAGTTTACAAGTGTCATATTAAAATACTGACTTTTCTTTCCATTCTTCTTTCCTGTCGGTTATAACTGATATTCTCACTTTATCAGTTATGAATGAAAGTCTGGACAAGTCCTGATCCTGAATGGACAGTACTCGGTCTGCTGTTGGAAGATTTGAGTTATTGCAGTTTCAGCTCCATCATTACTCTCTTAGCTTTATTAGCCAGTTCTTGTCACATAAAAATCATTTGTTGATAAAAAAAAATATCTAAAAAAATTCACAACCCTGGGCTTATTTATCGGTTTGCTTGGTTGGCACGATAACACTTATCGGTACGTACGCTCATCTCCGAGCTATCTAGCTTGGGTTTGAATCCTGACCCAGCTATTAGCTGTCATCCTCGTGTTTCTGATGCCGAGCGAGGAATCGATGTGTTGGAGGACATCGGGCCAGAGGACTCGCGTGCCAGCACCTGTCGTAGGTGAACCTTGAAGATCCCATGATCTATGCTGGAAAACTGAACAAATCAAATTTCCTATCTCCTAGTGCACAGAAGACTAGCATCAGCAATGATACAACCAGCATGTGGAGTTCACAGTTCAATCCCAGACTCCCAGTCCAATATTCCCAATCACCAAGAGCAGGTTTTGTGAATTTTGAAATGTTTTCATGATTATGTTTTATTTATTTATTTTAATCCATTGGGAATCCGTGTGCCTTTGTTACCTTCCCAAATTTTTGACTGATGTGTTTCTCGAGTGTCTGTACCGTTCTACGATGGTTCTGTACCTGGGACCTACAAGGTGGGATGTGTGGAAGGTCGGAATATAATTTGGGGGACTGAGAGTTGGATAGGAAGAGACGTTACCCCCACGAAGCGAATGCTTCCACATCGCTCCCGGAACATATGACACAATTACAATGGAGAAAGGAGAGCTTGTTTTGGATCCATAAATCCTCTCCGTTTCACCTTATTTTGCTTGCGGCTCAAAAAGTGTAACTCAGCATTTTGGCCAAGCCGTTACCTTTGGCCATGTTTAATGCCCTGCCACTTTTACTGGAAACCACCAATCGTCCCTTTTGAAAGGAGTACAGTACTGTATTCCGAAAGATGATTTGTGATCCGCACCAATTTTCCTTCGGAATACTCTAGCGCGTGCATGATGTTTTGTAACCCCATGGATATTCAGGGTGTACCTGTTACCCCAGGCTGGATCTGCAGTAGAGGATTGCTGCAGGACAGGTAATGGACCACCTGACTAGCTGTGTTTCAATCAGCCGTTCGGTGATCTCAATGTAATCGATACGAACCGGTATTCATCTCAAAACCCTGGCTTTTTGATGAAATTAATTGGCCTGCATACCTTTTCAATAGTCACATGTATTTACATTGTCCATTGTTATCTCCACGATTTTTGAAAAATTTTTTGGGTTTGTTGTAATCGGCTCTGTCTGTCCGTCTGTCCATCACGCTATCTCCTCCTAAACGGTTGTGCAGAAATTCATCAAACTTGTTCGTTATGATCACCACATGGCAAGAAGATTCAAGAACAGTTATCATTTTGACCCTGCCCCCCTGGGGCAGGGTCAAAAGGTGAAATCCCCCCCCCCCCAAAAACAACAACAATGCAATTACAGGCACATTTTAAACATTTTTAAATGAAACTTTCTATGTGCAATCACCATTGGGGGCCGCATGAAATATGTAAGGATTTAAAAAAAATTTGAACCCCGGTTCATGCCCCCAAGTCACAGCGGGTCACAGCGGGGTCAAAACAGGAAAAACAATTCCTGGGATAACTTTATTTTTTTAACCATCTTTCAACTTTGCTTTGGGTGGGAGGTATGGGCATTTGTGGTGGCACGCCATCGACTTCGCTCAAATTTTGGAGTTTTATTACACCGTATCGTTGCGGACTCGGTATTATTCTTATTCCCCCCGATCCAACCCCATCGCATCGTCCCCCAATCCCATTTCACTCCAAAGCGAGTCTCCGCAGCATTCCTCGGAATCAATAAAAGTCGAGTTTCCTCCAGGCAGGGAAGCCCTGCATGTGAGGTTAACCTGTGCTCTTGCCGACAATTGCCGTTGTTATTATAATGAAATGCTCTGGGACTTGTGGGACCGGCACGCACACACGCAGAAGGGAAATTGTACTTGTTGGTTTGCTCGTCGAGCATAAAGATTATAAATATAAAACAATTGTTTTGCAAATTCATTTCAGGGAAACTGAACAGGCCAGGTTGATTTCAAACGACACATTTTATGTGAACAACAGATTATTCGTTGTCATCAGCCAATTGATGCGCCTGCAGGTTTAAACTGCTGACCGTACTTGGTTGCATGTGGTACATGTGGTGCAAGTGGTTCTCAAAACCTCAAGTGACGACCCAGTTCGAGGTTATGGAACTTTCCCAGCAGGTTCCAGCTTTGGCCACAAACCTGCCTCCTCCGGCTCTCCCTCCCCTCCTCCCCGTCTCCCCCTTCTCTCCGCACTCCACTCGTACCGCCGAGAACGAGAGAGGGAAGAGAGAGAGAGACCGGGAGAGCAGGAGAGGGCCAAAGGGAAGAGAAAAAGAGGGAGAGAGAGAATGAAAGAGAGAAAAATGCTTCTTTTTCTCTCTCTGTCTTCTCTCTTCTTAACTGCGTATGGAGGTTTGTCTCTCAATTTTTGTCCATGTCTCTCTTGCTTGTCGTCTCATTTCTCTTTCACTCTCCATACCCATGAGTTCTGCATGAGTTTATGATTATTTACCGGCTATTATCTGGGTTCTCGCTGTAATTTGCTATAGTGATGGATGCCACTTATTCTTGGATTCATGAAACTTTGAGAATCTTATTCTTGGATCAAGAATGATTAATTATTATTATTATTATTATTATTATTATTATTATTATTTTGATTGGAATTCCATTTTGTGCTCTTGGTGCAATGTTGCTTCACCGTATGTATTTTTGTTGTAATTTTGCCTTTTTCTGTTGGTGTGTAGGATAAGTGGACCCTGAGGCAGAAATATATGGGATGAGCTTGTCTGAAGGAATTGGGACATGGAAGTGATGTGAGGACAATGTCAGATAAAAAAAAAATTAGCAGTGTCATTTAGAGTAAAAAGGGTCAGGGGGGTCAGGGGGTGAAAGAGTTTGTTGTAGCGAGGGTGGGTGGCAAATAGAGGTGATGGTGAGAAGTTTGTGAAGGGGTGTGCCTTAGTAGCAGGGGGAGGGTTATTTGGGAGGGTGGAGAGGGAACAGAGGGTGGAGCAAAGCAGAAGAGGCAGAGTAACAGATTAGGAAAAAGAGATGGTTTGTGAGCGCAATGGGGGTCTTGGCACGAGTGTGTGAAGAATTTGACTGGGGGGGGGGGGGGAGGAGGAAAGGTCTGTGAAGGGGTGGAAAAGAGGTGGAGGTGGTGGGGTCTTTAGTAAGTTTGATAGAGCAGAAGATTATTTGATTTGGCAGAGGAAGTCGGGTGGATGGGGAGCAGCAGGCTGGAAGCACATATTTGCTGCTCGCTCGTTCCTCAGTGAGACTCTCTGTTTTGCTAATTATCTTCCTTGGTCTGTTTATTTTCCCGGTGGTGCCTGAGTTCATTTGAAATGGAAATAATACACAATCGCAGTAAAATACATAACATATAATCATAATATTATTGATGGATGTGGAGGGGAAGAAGGAGGGAGGGTAAGGGAGTTTGGTTGGGGGGAGGGGGCAGGATGCGATGTCGAGTTTTTGGTGACAGAGGTGGGATAAGGAGGAGAAGGTAAAGGGAGAGGCTGAGTCTGAGCGAGAAGGTAAAAGAGGAGGATTGTCTGAGCTAATTACAAGATATTATTGACATTCTCGTACAATTCACAGATAGACAAGCACTTGCAAAGTTGTAGAAGAGAGAGAGAGGCAGCCATACAGTAGGCAGGTGTTGTGCAGACAAGGAAAGGCGGGAGAGGGGATGGAGGCGGGTTCGGAGGGGAAAGTCGACAGAGAGAGCTATAGACTTTGTGGAAATTGAAATTCCGAGGCAGCAGTGAGACGGGGGCAGATGGAATTTGGCATCTGCATCTCACATTCCCTCTTTCTCCTTCCCCTTCTCCATCTATGTCTCTCTTTGTCTCTTTCCCTCCTTGTCTTGCATCCCTGACTCCCCCCTCCCCCGACTCACATAGCTCATTTCCATTCAAGGTCGATACCATATTTGCTTATTTATTTTTATAATTATTTATTTTTCACACCCGTCTCTTTAAATCCTTTCGGGTAATTTTCACGCACATAAAAATCTTCCAATTGAAAAGTAATTATAAGAATGTGAGGAAATGATGTACATTGTTAATTTTATCATGATTTCTACATGTAACATGAGTATAATAACCATGCTCTCCTCTCTCTCCCTGCTCTCCCTCTCATATACATGCCCCCCCTCCCCCCACCAACATCCCCCTCCCACACTTCCACCTCCATATTACCCTTTGCTCTTACTTTTGGTACCTTGCTGGGAATTTCTACGTGGGTGAAATGATAAAAGGAGATTCATGCAACAATCTTCATTACCAGCTTCTGTAGGAATATTTTCAGGCCTTTTGCCATTATATCATTATATATCATCAAATTGTCCAAGATTGGATAGACAAGACATGCGCTTGGAGGGAAGTTTATGCGATTGGAGGGAAGAATTTCATTTTGAGCTTTAATATCACAATTTTTTTTTTTATGATCGAGTGGATTGAACTGAAGTGTACTATCTGAAATTCTCACAACATGATCATAATTTGAACTGAGAGCAGCTGTGATACATCTATCTACGTTAACTTCCTGGATACCCGGTCGTGTATCCAGGGTAACGTTTGTTCCTGCCTCAATGGTATCATTGAAGCCATGGAAACGGCAGCATTCATATATGATGTAAATGTCCTCATGTGACGTATAAACAGACACGTTGGGCAAACTGTCACCTTCAAATCTTGTTCATCTTCCGAGAGGAGATGCTACTTGCTGCTGCTCGTTTTGAGAAAACACAGTGTACATTGTCTCTGTTCTTCATTTTCCACTTTGGATGAAGGTTGACAGAGCGTGGATGAGTTTGAACTCTTATCTTTGTCTTCATGAGTTGCCTCTTCTTCTTTTTTTTTTTTATAAAAGGGTCGAGTCTCATGGAGGAGCGAAATGACAAGACGGCAGCAGGTTCACAGACTACCAAAGGGTGTGGGAGTTGGGTTGTGGGATTGACAGACAGAAGGAGGAATAACACAAAAAAAAGAGGATCAGCATGTGAAACAATCAGCGAGCGAGGAAGAGATCATGGGTGAGCGCATGAGGTAGTGATGACTGATGGGTGGTGCATTTGAAACACTGAAGTGAGGAGAACTAGACTTGAGGAGGATATGCCGGCCAGGGTTTATGAGGGCATGCGGAGGGGAGGACAGGGGAAGCAAAGCCAGCTACAAATTTGTATGAAATAGAGAACCTACAAACTTGCCGTTGGTTAGAGAATGACACTTCCTGGGATGGGCCTCCTGTCTTGAGATTCCATTGGTGATGATGGCCTTGCTTTCGACTGCTTCAAGAGGAAGGTTGGAAGCAGGAGCGCCTGCTGAGAATGGGGAGCCATACTCCATGGAGCTCCACATGAAAGCATTGTGACAAGAAACTGTTCTTCTTAGTTCCATCAGATTCTACACCTGTCTTGGCTGATCAATGTGTCATTCGGCTATGTGTGAGCCTTATCATACAGGTGCAAAGGTCTCTGGTTAGATCTGCAGGGCATTACCTTTGTAAGTGGACTACGGTATTCATATCATGAACATTACAATACTAGTTTGTCATTGTCTCCTGTCTCTCTGTCTCTCTCTGTGTCTCTCTCTGTCTCACCATGTATTGTCAAAGTGGTAGTCTGGAGTCAATCTTTGATTTCTCCAATCAGCCGTCAGATTGTCCATCTTTGACATTGGCTGTCAATCAGGATCTGTTCCTTTTCTGCCACGAGCAGGTCGTGGGCTTCTCAGACTTCTATCCTCTCTCTGTATACTCGCTCCACTTACCCTCTCATGCTTCCTTCTCCCACTAACACTAACCTGTCCCATTTACTGACTGCTGCATGCTAACAAAACAGCTCCCTTGTATTCCTTTGCCCATCTTTTCCCCAGCTGTGGAAGTCTCCTCCATGATCTCTCCAGTCATACTGCTCACTCCAGTCTTATAAAGTGGCAGCTGCATTTTAAAAAAATCATCTCCAGTGTCCGTCTGTGATCTCTTCGACTCGATCCAATTGTGTTCATTGTTCCCGTCTGCCCTGTTGTCACAATGTGAATTCCTTCACTCCTTCTTCCTCTGTCACTCAGCTGTTCCATGAGCCTTGACATCTGTTGAAATTTTAATTGTGATATAGGATGTGTCGTTTTTATGTGTACAAAGATGCTGTCTTCCCTCCTCCACGCTTCGTTTGGGTAAATTTGTCCTCTTTCACTTCTCCCCACCCCTTATTCCCCCCCCCCCCCCCCCCCGATCCAATGGAAAGCCCTGAGTCAATATTCACCATTACTGTTCAATTGCCACTGCATCGGTAAATTAATGCCTCCATTACATACCAGGACAGCATATAGTCATGCCTGTCCGAGGGAGGCAGGAGAGCTCCGTGAACTGAGAAGTGGGCAGGAGCGGGGTCTGGTAAATGGTTCAAAATGGTGAGTTAGGTGATGCAGGTTAGGTGAAAGAAAGAGAGGTAGAGGGAGGGATAGGGGTTGGGGGGAGAGAGAGAGGAGGTGGAGGGGGAAAAGAGAGGATGGAGAGGGAGTAAGGAGGGATGGGGGAGCGAGGATGGACGGAGAGTGAGGAGGGGTGGGGAAAGGCAAACCAGCATGAGGTGAGACGAAGGGAAGGCATACCTGTGGTGGAGCATTAATTACGATTCATACTGTCTTATCAAAATGAATCTGCATGGAATAACAGTGAAGATGGAAAGAAAATAATGTCTGAAATCCAATTTCTACCAGTCATACTAGAAACACTGCCTAGAGATAACACAGTCCGGAGACAAACACTGCTTGGACACATCCCGAGATATGCACCGTCCGGAGACAAACTCTCCGCCCGGACACGTCCGGAGACAAACACCGCCTGGACCTGTCCGGAACCAAGGTGTTCAGAGACAAACACTGCCCAGACATGTCTGATGCCAAACTCCCATCCGAACAAAAACACCACCCAGACACGACTGGAGACAAATTCTCGTCCAGCCACATCTGGAGATAAATACCATCTGGACACGTCTGGAGATGAACACTGCCCGGACATAACCACCGTCCAGACACATATGGAGATAACCACCATCCAGACATAACCACCATCTGGACACACACACACACACACACACACACACACACACACACACACACACACACACACACACACACACACACGATATGTATTAGTGCTTGGCCAATATCGGCAATTTTTCGGAAATCGGCTGATTGGAATGTGATTACCGACTCCAGGTCGTACTGTATACAACCCAAAAAACATGAGTAGTTTTCCCCCTTGTCTTGGGGGAATTTCATTTTACAAATTAAAAAAAAACAACGTTGCAGTTACATTGACATTTCAAAGAGATGTGCTGCCAATCATCATGTGGCAGGTGAAAAAACTTTGGCTCTGTAATTCAGAAAACACATTGATATGGAAAACGACTCGGAAATCGGGTGTTATCAAATATATTTTGTTTTGAAACTCATGAAGAGAAACCATATATCCTTTGTAAAGCACACCGAGTCATATAAAATTAGAATTGAATGTACCTCTACCTTGTAGCAACTTCCGATCGATTGGCATGTGATTAGCAATCACCGAACCATCATATTAAACAATACACCTCTTGTAGAATCCCAAAATGTCAAATATGTCTGAATTGGAGAAATGAACACTTTTTTTTTTAAGAAGTGAGAACTCCTGTTAAATTTAACTCTGGAGCTTAAATTTTGTAATTCTTCTTAGTTTAAGAGATTCTCAGCATCATGGCATGGGAGGAAATGAAATACAGTCACAAACGCTGGCGTCTCCAGGCGTTTATAAGCATTGCAATGTATCCAGTGATTTGTGCATATGATGATCAGGCATTCCATAATATCAGTGACGAAAGTAAAAAAAAAAACAAAAGAATTTTCTCATGAAGAAATCATTGCAGCCTGTTCCAAGTCAAGGCATAGTTGAGCAGGCCTAAAAACATGGCGGCTTCAGACCCCAGCGAGGTTACCCAGAACATGCCTTTCGACCCCATGCAGAGTGAGGTTCCTGAGCATCACTTGATAAATGATATAATTAAATAAGGCCGTTAATTATTTTCAAAAGGGATGTTTCAATGAACTCAAACACCCAATTTTCACTCGAGCACTTCCTTGGAATTCCCTTAGTATGCATGCAATTTGCAAAGTTTAAGGCTGCTAGGTTTCATGGTTTTGGAGTGATGGAGTCTCCAGGAGGTGTATGTTTAATATGATGGCTTGCTGATTGCTAATCGCGTGCCAAGTTCTTGATTTTCAGACATACAAACACATACATATTGAGAATTGCTTTACTCAGGGGTTGGAGGGTTGGGGGAGGTTGTGCCCATGATTTGACCCTGGGTACCCTCGGCACATTTGCCAAAGTTGGTGTTCAATCCAGGTTAGTATTGTATTGTCACCGTGTTTGTCGAAGGAGGGTCATCTCGTGAAAGCACCTATTTGCTTTCTTGCTCAGTCACCGGAAGAGGTTCAACTCCTCAAATTTCTGGGCTTCATCATCATCATCATCATCATCATCATCATCATCATCATCATCATCATCATCATCATCTTTACCTGACAACATCAAAACCAAAGCTTGCCTTAATACCTGGACATGAGAGACTAGGTGTCTTCCATCATTCCGAGTCCTTCCTTGGTAAATCTGAACTTTTCATCATGTACAAGGTCTTTGTCAATTGCTTATTGGAATACAGCCCTTACGCGTGGCTCTCTCTCTCTCCCTCCTTTCGCATCATCTACCCCCGGATGCCGTGACATTGAAAGCTTTCCAACATCATCGGCATATCCTAGAGCGGAGCAGATTGTATACGTGGGTTTGTGACCTCTTTTCTGTTGCTTCTCTTCAAGTCTTGCTCCTTCTGCTCTCGGCTCTCTGTTCGTCCCTGAGACGCACACATTCTTCCAGGAAACCCCATTCTTGTTATCCCTCCAAAATTCAAGCTTTGTGCCCAGCCGTACTCATTGTTCCTATTCCGCACCTCCCTCCACTTTTTGGGTCACCTCTCTGAGTTGGTGCAGCCACGCTCTTCCCTCCAGTGTTTCTTAGATGGCGAGTCCACTGGCATCTCTTCTCATGTTCTATCAACACCCACGATATTAGGGTTATTCTCTCATAATTGACAGATTGATGTGACATGTCTTTGAGTGGCCTCATTTCATGAAATTTCAGGTATTTTCGGCCAAGTTATGGACCATATATCTTTGCCCCGGGCGGCGTTCAAATAATCCCGTCGTTTAAGATCATAAAATTTACAATATATAGGAAAAAATGAGTTTGTTCTCTCAGTCTGATGGTATTTTTTCAGTCACAGTACCCACAATACCCACAGTACCCACAGTACCATGTTGTTCATGTCCCAAAAAAAGCGACAATAATTTTCTCCGAATTTTACGAGAATTCATGTCGGGTCTTTTCTTCATTCAATATCTCCTGTATTCGAGTGTAAATTCCGTCGAGAACTGGACAAGTTTTGCAATGCACTAAATTTTGTGCCCGTCACTCAATTACGTCATTTCCTGCACGAAAACGCCCTTCCGGTGAATGTTAGAACTGTGAGCCAATCAAGCGGTGACGTGACGTGACGTGACGTGACGTGACGTGACGTGACGTGACGTGACGTGACGTGACGTGACGTGACGTGACGTGACGTGACGTGACGTGACGTGACGTGACGTGACGTGACGTGACGCGACGCGCCGTTCGGTTCTTGTCCCGCCATTTTGGAATTGTTTTTCAAGCTTGGTCGGTGCAGTTTGGGTGCAAAAAACTCCTCAAAGCTTGGCAAGGTGAGTCTGTGTGCTTATTTAACGTCATGACCGTACATGTCCGATTGACCATACATATGAATTTCAACAGATATGTTCATGAACGTCGAGAATGTTTTTAAATGCTAAAGTTTTTGACAATTCATGGTGTGTCTGCTTCCCGGTCTGGTCACTCCGAGGCGTTGTATGTTGATTTCGTCATTACCGTAACGTCATTACCATAACGTCATTACCGTAACACTATTACCGCAACACCATTACCATAACATCATTACCGCAACACCATTACCATAACATCATTACCGCAACATCATTACCGTAACGTCATTACCGCAACACAATTACCGCAACATCATTACCATAACGTCATGACCATAACATCATTACCGTAACGTCATTACCATAACGTCATTACCGCAACACCATTACCGTAACATTACTGCAACACCATTACCGCAACACCATTACCATAACACCATTACCGCAACTCCATTACCGCAACGCTATTACCGTAACACCATTACCGCAACACCATTACCTTAACATCATTACCGTAACGTCATTACCATAACATCATTACCCTAACACCATTACCATAACGTCATTACCATAACGTCATTATCCTAACACCATTACTACAACATCATTACCATAACATCATTACCCTAACACCATTGCCGTAACACCATTATCTTAACACTATTACCACAACACCATTACCGCAACACCATTACCATAACATCATTAGCATAACGTCATTACCCTAACACCATTACCGCAACGTCATTACCGCAACGCCATTACCGCAACACCATTACTGCAACATTACCGTAACATTACCGCAACGCCATTACCGCGACGTTTTAGTTTCATTACGGTAATGATGATGTGTTACGGTAATGATTTGTTCACTTTATGTCCACGATTCCTCATCAAACATGGTGATATTGATTTCTTATTGATGACAACTTTTTCTAATTGTTTCTCAATAAACATGATGGAGAGAGAATACTCTTGGCATCTTTGACGTCTCTTGAAAACATCATTGTCTGATATACAAGACCTTTCATTTCCATTACGGTAATGACTCGACGGTCATAAAGCAGTGAAATCGCGGTGAAAAATCGGCTAAATGAGAGGTAATTCAGCGCTGCTTTCATCAAATACACCTGAAACTACGTCCCATTTGCCACATTCGAACCTGAAAATTTTAATCTTGTTCAAAGAATTTTCTAATGTTACCACCTCCTGATTCTGTCAGTTATGTGAGAATGACCCATTACCCTTGACCACGCACACCCTTCTTACTTGGAGGTAATTCTCTTCTTTTCTCCACTCAGCTTTCCTCATTCATCCATTGACCTGCTTGTTTGTATCTACCTGTTCCCCTACCGTACCATTGTCAGTATGTTACCCTTTAACCTCTACCACATTGCTCTTCCACAAACCTCGATTTCATAACCAATAAAAGGTCTGTTGGATCCCCCACCCTAAACTCTTTAATGAGCTATCTAACACACACACACACACACACACACACACACACACACACACACACACACACACACACACACACACACACACACACACACACACACACACACACACACACACACACACACACACACACACACACACACACACAATTCCGTCCCTTGATCCATCCATTTCTGAACCCATTCTGACCCATGATCTTTATGACCACCCATTAACCTTTGCCTACCCAACCATCTTCATTGCTCGTCTCAGTGTTTCCTACCCTCCTCCATTTCCTTTCATCCTGTTTATTCATTCCCTTGATGTTTGTCCCACTGTGAGATCTATCTTAAACTTCCATGAACCTCGCTCCTGTAAATGAACAAAACAATTACCACCATTTTGTTTTTTTTAAGTTTCCTCTTCCAGGTTGTTTCTTGTTATAGTTTATTGATCTCTTCTTTCTTGCTGTTCATGCATTCATCCAGTTCCAGTACATTTCACTCTTGCCTCATCTCATTAAATGGTGTACCATTTGATTGTCTTGGCCTCCATTCAACGGACTGTCAGTATTTGAAGCACAATAAGTCTCTTGCTGATGTATTAACGATATTCTATTCTGAGCCATACATTTTAAATACCCTGAGTGTTCTTTGGCTATATTACAGTACTGTTGGTCCGCGCTATTAGCAGGGGATACATTCCTGAAAAATGTCGTGAATGTCGAATCCACAAATGTCGGGGCATTGTTCTTTAAAAAAATTAACAAAATAGAAATTTTAAAACCGCGAATACGTGAAACGTGAATATGTGAAATGCGAATGTCAAAACCACAAATATCGGGATATTGTTCTTTAAAAAAAAAAAAAAAAAAATTAAAAAACCACGAATACGTGAAACGCAAATATGTGAAATGCGAATGTCAAAACCACAAATATCGGGACATTGTTCTTTAAAAAAATTAATAAAACAAATATTAAAAAACCGCGAACATGTGAAACGCGAATATGTGAAACGCGAATGTCAAAATCACAAATATCGGGATATTGTTCTTAAAAAATATTAAAAAACCGCGAATACGTGAAACGCAAATATGTGAAATGCGAATGTGAAAACCACAAATATCGAGACATTGTTCTTTAAAAAAAATTAATAAAAAAAAAATTAAAAAACCACGAACATGTGAAACACGAATACGTAAAACGCGAATGTCAAAACCACTAATATCGGGACATTGTTCTTTAAAAAAAATTAATAAAACAAATATTAAAAAACCACGAACATGTGAAACATGAATACGTGAAACGCGAATGTCAAAACCACAAATATCGGGACATTGTTCTTTAAAAAAAATTAATAAAACAAATATCAAGAAACCGTGAACATGTGACGCGCGAATATGTAAAACGCGAATGTCAAAACCACAAATATCGGGACATTGTTCTTTTAAAAAATTAAGAAAAACAAATATTAAAAAACCGCGAATACGTGAAACGCAAATATGTGAAACGCGAATGTAGAATCCTCAAATGTCAGGGCATTGTTCTTTAAAAAAAATTAATAAAACAAATATCAAGAAACCGTGAACATGTGACACGCGAATATGTAAAACGCGAATGTCAAAACCACAAACATCGGGACATTGTTCTTAAAAAAAATTTAATAAAACAAATATTAAAAAACCACGAACATGTGAAACACGAATACGTGAAACGCGAATGTCAAAACCACAAATATCGGGACATTGTTCTTTAAAAAAAATTAATAAAACAAATATCAAGAAACCGTGAACATGTGACGCGCGAATATGTAAAACGCGAATGTCAAAACCACAAATATCGGGACATTGTTCTTTTAAAAATTTAAGAAAAACAGATATTAAAAAACCGCGAATACGTGAAACGCAAATATGTGAAACGCGAATGTAAAATCCTCAAATGTCAGGGCATTGTTCTTTAAAAAAATACAAACGTGAATACGTGAAACGTGAATGTTGAAGCAGGTCACACTTTATGACCCGCAAACACACGAGGTCCACAAATAGCGAATCTGCAAATAGTGGGGTCCAACAGTATATTATTTTTTGAGTGCTTGTAGCCTTCATTTCTTTTGCACAAGTCACTCAGTTTCTCCTCAAATAATGTCTAAAACAGGACATCCAATGAAATGCTGTTAGAGATTGGCTGGCATTGTGTGATTACACTTTGGTGTAAAAATGACACTGCAGTCAAAATGGAAGATGAAGATTACAGAGGTCTGTGTCTACATGAGCTCGTTTATTGGACACCTGGATCAAACGGTGAACCATGAGGATTAAAGAATAGGTCCTCATCCATTTCAAGAATGAACAGTTTTATGCCCGTGTGAATGGTGACGCATTTGGTGAGATTATTATACTCTTAGTCAAAGCAGTAAGATTCAGGGTGGAAACGCCAACCACCCACCAACCAAATAATCTTTTTTGGTTTACAATCAATGGAGCAACACTCATTTCCCTTACATTATATAATGCGAACTGTGGCGTCTGTCCGTGTGTCTGTCTGTCTCCTGCTTCTGGCGGTCGATTCCTGCATTTTGTCTGACAAACTCCACACGCATACCTGAACATTCAATCAGAAGGAGAATATGATCCCATTCGAGACACATTTTAAATGTATAAATACAACATGGAATCGGTTTGTTTAACAGTGCATTGTATTAAGATATGACCTGAGGAATATCACAAAGTTGAACAAAGCATGTCAACGTTGTTAACAACAGTAGCCTATACTGAAAGTCTTTGAACAAAGTATGCAGTCTTTGAACAAAGAACAAAGCAAGGCGATCATTTAATTAAAGTAAACCTCCATTTATCATTGTGACCTAAAAATAACATTTAATAATAAACTTTAAAGAGCTCCAATATGAAGTTAAATTGAATACTCGATGACTGTTCCAACGAATTACGTCATCGACTCGACCAAGTAATTTGAGTTTGAGCATCTGCTCTGATTCCAGGAGTTGGCGGTTCAAACCCCGACAAGTCATTGGTTAAATGAAAGACTTTAAAAATGGTGTGTGTTGCTCACTTGCTTGATGCTCAACATTTAAAAATGAAAGAACATGGAGAAACTTTAAAAGGTTGGCAACCATTGTACAGGCTTGATGGGCTGAATAGTCTCTTTCTGTGTTGAAGTTCCTTGGAAGGGAAGTAATCCATTATATATTGTGAACAGTGGTGCTTGTCCGTGCATTTGTCTGTCTCCTGTTTACGGCAGCCGCTTCCTGTGCTGCATTTGAAAAGCTCAACATTTAATTTTGAAATTAAGGGAGAACAGGCATTAACTAGAACAGTAGAGCATATACCCCTGCTATGTTGAACAGTTTACGTTTTGTATCCCACTGATAGGTGGGATCTACACCTGGATCTGAACTAAAATCAAATCGGCCTGTTCTTGTCACGTACCCAACTCAACCACCGAGTTTTGTCATAATCCATCCACAACTTTTTGCCATACCATGTTGTATATCGTTTTGGCCCCATCTCTCAATTGGTTCACGGGCGCCAGCAGTGACCACTATTTTCGTTGTGTCTGTGTATCTGTCTGTTTGTGACTCTCTCCAGAGCATAGCTCCGTGATGTTTGATGCGATCTTGATGAAACTTGGACACAAGCTAGATATCATGGTCTGGTTGTGTCTTTTTGTATGAGGGGCGTCCTATGCAACTTGTGGGTGGAGCTATGCCCACTTTAACTTTTTTCCCTCGATTTGTTTTTCTCGCAATTTAATTTCCTAGAAGCTGTGCGTAATGTCCATAAGTACAACATATAAAAAAAATCCGATTTGATTTGGTCAATTTTGACGGAAGAGATAGGTTTTTACGGTAGGGCTTCCTCAAAAGCTTCCACTAACTCAATTGTACCTATTGTGGCATTGTTCAATAATGCCCACGAACCATCGCCGCCTCCCGGCTCGTTTTGAAGTATTAAACAAAATTTTAAAATTTCTCCAATCTGAATCCGGATCTTAACCAAAATCGAATCAATTTGTCCGTATCACACTCCCAACCTGTCCACCAAATTTAATCCAAATCCATGCACAACTTTTTGAGATATCCTGCTCAAAGACAGACAGACAGATAGACAGATAAACAGTGTGAAAACGTAACCTTCGTCCATCTTCGGGTCGGAGGTAACAATGTTGATGCCAATTTTTATTTCGTAAGCAGGATATTGCATGCTCTTTTTGGGGAAACCCAACCTCCGCCACCCAACGTTGCACCACCATTTTGCGGTAGGCAGTATAAGTTTCTCACAGCTCTGGCTCTGAGTGAAACCAAGAATACAACACAATTAACTTTTTAAAAGTCCATGAAATAATTTAAAATGATTAATTAATTAATATTTTTCCCGTCGTGCTGCGGAGGCGTACTTTTGCTCGTATTTAATAATGTATGGATGGATCCCTTGAACCTCAGTGAAGATCAAAATAATTTCTCCGGCCATGTTCATGCGGCCTTTCTTTCAAAGGCTTCCATTTCCTTTTATTCTTGACTCGGTGTTATCTTGTGAACCAATAAAATGTCATACAAGCGTGAGAATATCACTTCGGGTTTAATTAGGATAAACAAACATTTTTTTTCCAAGTACAATTGTTTGCTAATTTTCAAAATATATTGTTCACAATTAAAGAGTCTCTGGACCATCTTTGACAAACCATTCGGCACATTGGTGTGTTTGTTGGGACATCGTACGTTGTAAAACTGACATCAGAGATCAGATGCTGACTCGGTCTTTTGTACCGTGCCAAGTTCCTTCCAGCGAGACGTTTGGACATCTTGCCATGGAACATGGCCGGTGCTGTATGCCAGAGGCCTCGTGGCACACTTGGCATATACTCACAGACATTAGTAATTCCAACACCGTCAGCATCGTTCATGTCACTTTTTTATGGCAAAGGGCACAAGACTTTATGTTCCTTCACTTCACAGGTATTGACGGTCTCTCGATCACCTTTTCCTCTCGTGCCATCTTGATCTCGTGGCTGTTTCCACGGCGCGTCTAACTTCAGCTTCACACGGTCAGGTGTGCACGTCTTGTCTCTCCCACATTTCATCCATCTTTTAAAGTCTAAGCTATTTACTCACCTCCATTGCCCCTTTGGTCTAACTTGTCTCCCATTTTGAGATTTCCCTTTTCCTCATTATGTCTGTAGTTGCATCTCCCTCAAAGTCTCAAACGTCACCACCCCATTTTATGAATCGAAACAGGTGGGGGTTACTGAAAGAACACATGGTGTCCTGGATTTGCTGGGGAGGGTTGGAGGATTGAGTGAGTAGAAAGACCTCGAACCGAGGTTTAATAAAAATACAGGAGGGGGATGGGACATTAACTTGGTTATGGTCATCTTTCCAACTTCTAAACCAGAAAAAGAGCAAACCAACTGACCACTGCCAAACGGAAAGAGGTGGTCGAGAGAGTGAAAATCATGATAACCTGGAAAAAACAGGGAGTGCTTAGAAATGAAGTCATTTGATGGTGGGAAGAGATCACGAGTATGGATGGGGGATGACCTGAGGCATGAGTGAACAGTTGTCTTGAAGCCCTGGAGGGAAGAATAGGACTTAACAGACTGGGTAAGTTGGTTCTACAGGTGAGAGAAAAGAGGAACAAATGAGTGAAGGTGAGCAGTGAGCCTGGATTTTTGGAGCTTAATATGAAGAGGGTTACTGTCAGACTGTGTGCACCCTGCAGAAACCTGGGAGGGACAGAGCCAAGAGAGGGCAGAGGGTATAAGACCAAAAAGGAGGCACCAGAATAGAGAGAGGCCACCAACCAGTCCGTAATGTAAAAGTGACAGTCCGAGACACTCAGCTTCATCGTGGGAGATCCCAATAATTTTGGGGGCCTCCTTCCGAAGGCATCAAGAAGGGCAAGGTGTGAGGCAGGGGTGCCAGCCCAAAGGGGAGAGCAGTACTCCATAAAGCTCCATTAACCCTCTTCTTGTTAAATTAATGAAGGCGTCATAGGTTTTCAAATGTTCAGATTGGCCAAGGAATTACCTCGCACGATGAAGGATGCCGAGTCGCCGGCTGGCTTTGGAGGCCATCTCGGAAATATGATTTGTCCAAGAAAGATCATGTCTGATGGTGAGGCCCACCAGTTTGGGTGACAACTTTTTCAAGTGGTTCAATTAGAAAATTGATTGCAGGGTTTGCAGACATTGCTTTCAGAGAGAGAGGGAGAGAGAGAGGAGAGGAGAGGAGAGGTGAGGTGAGTGTGTGGGATTTTTTTGGGGGGTTGATCACCATCTTGCTCTCGGCCAGATTTACCACGTCAAACATTAATGGCACACTTTTCTGTGTGTGGCAACGTCAGTTTCTCACTTATTGTACTACTTGTTACATTCACCGATTCTACAAGTTCAAGATGGTGGAAACAACGAAAATGCAGCACTTGGTAAGCTGAGCCAGCAATGCACAGAAATCGAGATGACAATCTATTTTTGTTGAAAAGTACCATCTCTGCATGTGTCTGAATGGACAGCTTTAGTTTGTCACATGTTTGCTATCCTTCCTGTACATGGGGTGTGTTGCTTAAGTGGAGGTTTCTAAGAGGCAGGAATTTCCGCACAGTCGGTGGAAAGAGGAGAATGGTGTCAAATGACTGGCTATGATTGAGGTATACAGTAGACCCAAATACAAACTGGATGGATTGGCATTGAGTCAAATGTCTGCGTGGTGAGTAGTGCTAATCATAGTTACCCTTCAGCAGAAAATTTGGGCGTGCCACCAATATACACCGGCCAAATTTTGTTGTGAGATACTTTGGCATCTTTAACATCCACATACTGAAGGAAGGCCTTTTTAACATTGCTTTAGGTTTGCGGAGGAGCTTGTCGATCGATATGTCGTTTGCAGGACAAAGGACATTAATAGGCAATGGCAACATCAACACAGTGTATGAGATTAATCATAATTGGTGTAATCAGTTGGGATAGGCAAGCCTGTGTGCTCCGAGATGCGGTGCCCCCTGCTAGCACTCGATTATGACGTCAGTTTTTAGCTGAGTCGAAGCGTGGCAGGGACCCAACCCAGACCGGACATCTCGATGGTACCAACTCATGCAAACTGCTGCCCTAATGTTAAAAATAAATAAATAAATAAAATACTTGAACCAGCACGAGCGTTCGATTCCAGGCGATGCAATTATTCACGCTCGAGGGTGTAAACCCGGACCATTTCAAAAACCATGTCTGAATGCCTGGAGGCTTTTGAAGTGTGGACGTGAGGAAGAAGAATGATTTTGAACAGGTATTTGCAATGGTGGGTGTAACAATATATCTTCGATGCACAATAGCAAAGAGGTGGTTGATATATCTTGGCCACGTTGTGTGTCACCTGATCCTACAAAAGAAGAGTCTACTGATTGATGGAAGAAGAACAGGAGGAAGGTGAAGAAGCAAATAGGCAGGTAGGCTAGATGATGGAATGGATGAGGAAGTCGAAGGATGAAGCTTGTTAGATCTACTGAAGATGGATTTCAATGGCATTCCATAAAAAAACAATCTTCGGATCGGAGATGACACCTGATGATGATGATTA
Organism: Eptatretus burgeri; assembly: GCF_056783735.1. Taxonomy (NCBI): domain Eukaryota; kingdom Metazoa; phylum Chordata; class Myxini; order Myxiniformes; family Myxinidae; genus Eptatretus; species Eptatretus burgeri. The sequence continues at coordinate 8,594,998 of NC_140971.1, read as the reverse complement.
CTGCAAACCTCCACCCAAAATAACTTTAATCCGTCATAGTCATGACCAATTTCAAAAGCTTCCATCACCAATCTTTACGACCTGACCCTTATGTTCCCCGTTTTACCAAATGGAGTCCGACTTCAAATAAGTCCACTGTACTGAAATTAATCTCCACTTATGACGTCGACTACCGAAGGTGGATGGACGTTATGTTTTCGTCCCTGTTTCTCTGTCTGTCTGTGTCTGTCTGTGAGCAGGATATCTCAAAAAGTTATGAACGGATTTGGATGAAATTTGGTGGACAATTTTGGGTAGGTGACACGGGTGAATGGATTCAATTTTGGTTAAGATCCAGATCTGGATACGAGGAATTTTTAAAGTGATTCTTCACCATTGAGAGATAGGGGTCAAACACCATCCATCCATCCATCCATCCATCGGGACCATACTCTGTGCAGAGCGTTGGTGCTGCCTAAGCAGACTCCTTGGCTATTGGGCACAATCCTGGATGGGTCGCCACTCCGACACAGGATATTAGCATGCTGGCACTCACTTTGCCAACCTCAGAAGGATGATAGGCAGAGTCAACCCCATCTGGTATTAATTCAACAGCCGAGCAGAATTTGAACTCAGGATCCTGGGATCCCAAGCCCACCACTCGAGCCATTAAGCCAACACCAGGTATATAGTCAAACACCATATATAGCACGATATCTCAAAACATGTTGTGGACGGATTTGGATAAAACTTGTTGAATGAGTTGGTTAGGTGACAAGAACAAGACCATTTGATTTTTTTTTTTGGTTCGGGTCCGAATCCAGATCAGACCTATCAGTGGGAAAGAAAAGGTAAACCGTTCAGCTTGGCGGAGGTAGGCGCTCTTCCGAGTGTCATTCTCAATAAAATAATGCATTTTTTTGTTTTAAGTAAAAATGAAAGTGCTTACAAATTATTCAAAATGAGAATTCGAGAACTTTTTTTATTCTCATTGTCTATGCCACTCACCTATGTGCAGGTAGCATACTTTCTGGAGGTGTGGTTATGAAACTGATGTGGTGTTGTTCTACATTAGGAATCCAACCGACATGCGATAACGCCGACACAAGGACATCATTTCTGAGCTACCCTCTCCGCTCATTTGTAGTCATTGGGAGTGGAAGTTAGATTTTTTTTTTGTTATTTTTTGGAAACGATCAGTCGATGGAACGAGTAGTTCGGGGTCGAGTGTGAAGATTGATGCAACAGAAGTGAAATGACATCAGTGAGAGAGATTTTCTTGGCGCAGGACCCGTGGTATGTGGAACAGCAATGAAAGGAAAAGCTCATTCCAGGAGAGGAAGACTTTTTATTTTATTTTTTTTTTACACAAAACTTCAGGTCACATCAGGTTTTCTTATATCCAAGCCCCGGTCATCCTTTTGTTGTTTGTCGATTTACTCCGCATTCCTGTTTTAATTGTTCTTACTATATTTTCCTTTGTTATCTTTCTTGATGAACTTGAATTTTTGTATTTTATTTTGCTGTGTTTTTAGTTTTATTTTAATATGGAGAAATCTAATTATATCTAAACCATTCCTTTTGAGCCATTGAAGATTTTTAGATGCTCGTGGAGGATCTCTAAGTCTTACTCGCGTTGTTGTTGTTCTTCTGCTTCTTGTGGATTTTTTAGATCCTCGTGGAGGATCTCTAAGTCTTACTCACGTTGTAGTTCTTCATCTTCTTCTTGTGGGCTTTTTTTGTTTCACAGCCGACAGTTTTCATCGAAACTTCCTGAAACTTGGCATATATATGTAAAAATACTCCGCGCAGACAGTAACCATCTCCGATTTTGAAAATTCCTCCTAGAAAAAAAGTTATGACGTCAAAATATCTCTGCTAATGGAAATCACCGAAAAAAATTATCTCTGAAACTAGGCAAGTTTTTTGAATTCTGTTTGTGGGAATCGAACAGGGCATTAGCAGAGAAGAATTACTGCACATATGATGCATCACTATGACGTCATATCAATTTTTATGACGTCATTCCTATTTTTTGACATTTTTTGTTTCACAACCCAGAGTTTTCATCGGATCTTCGTGAAACTTGCCATGTATATGCAGAAAGCCCACGCGCAGGCAGTAACCATCTCCGATTTTGGAAATTCTTCCGAGAAAAAAAGTTGACGTCATAATATCACCGCTAATGGAAATCGCCTATACCATTATCTCTGAAACTAGGCAATCTGTTTGAATTTTGTTTGTGGGAATCAAGCCGGGCATTAGCACAGATAATTTATCGCAAACCTGATGCATCACAATGACGTCATATTCGTTTTTATTTCGTCATCATGAAGAGGATGAGGATCTTAGCTCATTTGAGCTTGTTTTTTTTTTATAATCGGAGTATTGAATCCAAATGACGAGATCGCCCAGCGCCTGACCAAGATGAGCTTGGTATTTGTTAGGCCGAACAAAAGGCTTTGGAAGGGGCATGAAGTCCGTATTCGTGAGATTGCTTCAAATTACAAAGTCATGGAATCCATCAATACTTCTGATGTCACATCTTTCCTGTTTTCGAACACCCTGATCTATGATCATCAGTTTAAATTCAGTCCTGGTCACTCAACTCTGGACATGCTTCTGCTCTTCTCTCAGCAACGGTTGGAGGCCCTCAATCTAAAACAAGAGGTTGGAACCGTTTCCCTGGGCATCTCTCGAGCATCCGACACAGTCTGGCATCCTGCTTTGCACGCCAAGCTCTCTGCCTGTGGCATAGAATGCCACCTTTATTTCTGGATTTCTGACTTCCCATCAATAAAACTTTCTCATTCTCTCTCCCAGAGGAGACTGGAGTTCCCCAAGATCGTGTTTTGGGCCGAGCCTTGCTCCTTATCTATATAAATGACCTCTCCGATACTCTGTGTAAAACGCTCTCTTCCTTTTTGCAGATGACTCCACATTGTGTTGTACAGTACCCCAATCTCTCTGCTCAGCACACAGCAGCTGTGTCTGTGCTGAGCTGGAAAGGATTACACACTGATGTGATATGTGGAACACGTCCTTCAATCCTCGAAAATCACTCATCCTATCGCTCTGGAAGGATCATCAAACAAACCCACCCTTCTATTTTATTGGTCATCCACTGGAAGAGGATAATTCTCCTGAACTTCTCGGCCTCACCATCCGCTATAACTTTTAGTGGGCAGATCATATAGCAAAGCCGGCCTCCAAAGCCAGCCGCCGACTCGGTAACCTCTGTCGATCCAAGTCTTTCCTTTGGAAAATCAGATACTCATGGTCTACAAGGCTTTGTCCATAGCTTAATGGAGTACTGCTCTCAGCTATGAGCAGACCCCCCAGCAACACATCTGTATCTCCTTAATTTGTGGAACCTGAAGCTCTCAAAACTAGCGAGTTCATAGAACACCTTACCCTGCACAATGTTCAGGTATATAATTAAATTGAAATAAAATAATGATTTTAATGGTCATATAGATTTTTTTTCGGAAGTTTACCGCCATTGATGCAGTGTCTTATACACTATGTCCAAGTACTACAAAACTCGAGGTTTTTGGAAGCAACAAGAATGCGATTTGTGTTCTCCAGTGTTCTCGTGTATAATCGAATGGAAATAAAATAATGATTTTGGAGGTTGTAATAAAAAGAAAACTTCCGGAATTTCCCGCCATTGATGATCTACACCTTATACACCACCTTATTTAGCATGTTACATTAGTTATTCATGCCTGTTTGTGTCTCTTGTGACATCGTGAAAAAAATAGAAGTTTCCTGTTTAGAATGATTTTCATTGTTTGACTGCCAGACAGGCAGACAGTAATAAATAAAAAGTCTCACTCTGTCTGTGCACGTACGATCGGAACAAATTCAGAAACAAAGTACTGTTAAATGGCTGCTTCATTTTCACATTCATGTTCCGATTTGTGTTCAAAATGTCAAATTGTCCCTCGATCATCGACTGATGTTTGTAGACGGACGGACGGACAGACAGACAGAAGTGAACCTATTGCTTAACTCCACATTTCGCTTCGTGCGCACTTGGGGTAATTATAGGGATCTCCTGTGATGAGACCCAGGTCTGTTGTTTTCACGCTGCATGCCGGTCTGAGGGATAACAGATGGTACGGCAGAGGATGATGGAGTCATCAGCAAAGAGATAAAGAGGATTTTCCAGAGAGTCAGAGAGATCATTGATGAAAACCACAAAAAGAACAGGGCCCAGAACACTCCCTTGAGGAACTCCAGCCAGGACAGGAAGAGGAGATGAAAGAACTCCATTTAGGGCCACACGGTGACTGCGACAGGAGAGGAAGTCTGTGAACCATGAGTGGAGATGGTGTAGGATACCATAGGAAGAGAGTTTGGTGAGTAGTGCAGGGTGCCAGACCGTGTCAAAAGCACACGATATGTCTCGGGATATGCTTCTGATTTCATGTCCAGCATTGAGGACCTCCATCCATTGTTGGGAGAGCAGAAGCAGCATATCCAGGGTAGAGTGACCTGGTCTGAAACCAAACTGATGATCGCAAATCAAGCCATTGGAGAAGAGGAAGGATTTAATGTCTGAAGTGATGATGGATTCCAGAACCTTACTGATGATTGGGAGAAGGCTGATTGGTCTGTAGTTGTAGGGATCTGATTTTGCACCTTTTATATGCAGGGCAGTAATGTTCGCTGATTTCCAAGCAGACGGCAGATGATCTTGAGCAAATGAGAGGGTGAATAGAACAGAGAGAGGGTGAGGTGAGCAAGAGCAGAAGAGCAGGTTTTTAGGACACGTGGGCTGATGCCGTCTGGACCGGTTGCAGAATCTGAGTCGAGGTTTGACATCAAGCTCTCCACCTTGTCAGGAGAAAAGGACACAGAGTCCAGGGACACTTGGTTGCGACTGGGTAAGGTGGGTAGAGAAAGCGATGGGTTTTGGACACAAGATTTCGATGCAAACACCGAGTTTAGGCATTCAGCCTTTTCATGTGCGGTATCAGCGGTGCGGCCATTTGAGGTGAGGGAGGGATAGAGGGGGAGCATACACTAGAAACAGACTTGATTAGACACCACCAGGATTTGGAGGAGGGAGAGAGGTTTGAGAGTTCAGACTTGAGCTTAGAAAGATGTTGTTTTCTGGCTCTCCTGAGGGTAGACACACACTTGTTCCGAGCTTTATGGAAGGAACTGAGATTACCCTCAGTTGGGTTTACTTTCCATGAGGCAAAGGGAAGTTGTTTCAGGACAACTGCCTCGCCACAAGCTTCAGTGAACCATGGGCGGGAGGAAGCGTAGGACAACTGAACACGAGAGGCGATAAATCTGTGCATGAGGGAGAGCAAGTTTCTTTGAAAGAATTCCCAGGATGAGTTGATGTTGGAGAAAGTAGCGATGGCAGACCATTCCAGAAGTTTGACGGCTGCTTGGAGACCCTGTCAGTCAGCTTGAGTGACATGAAGCTTTACATTACATTAAATGAAGCCATTGAGCTTTAGATTACACAAATTCTTGGAGAGATGGATATGATGCTCTGGTCCCAGCCCATAGAGGAGAGCAGTACTCCATTAAGCAATGGACAAAGGCCTTGTAGGCTGAGTTTTTCTGCTTCTCCTCAGATTGATGGAAGATCCACATGCAGTGGCCTGCTTTGGAAGCTTGCTTTGATACATGGACAGCTTAAGAGAGATGCGATTGCTCAAGGAAAGCTTTTCAGAACCTTAGAAATCCACAAAGGGCTCAGAGTATTTGAAAGAGTCACGTGAAACCTTCCACATGTTCCAGAATGCACCTCATTTTATCAGCCCCCCATGCCCCCCATGAATTGCAAGTATGTAGGGTATTGCAACCTGAAATTGGTAATTGTTCGGTGAGTCAAGACATGATCACCAGAAGATTGACGATCCTTGATCGTCAGTTATCTTCTTTGTTTGAGGAGTCATTTACAGTTGTATAAAGACACCTGAATGAAAAAGTCCAGGTATTTATCATAAATAATGAAATACTTGTATATTTTTTGTGAAGGCCTGTGATTCAAATTTCAGAAGAGCCCTGTTTTTTTTTATTAGTGTTCGAATTCGACAAGTGAGCAGTCGCTTTGTAATCAGAGATCGGTTTGGAGACAGGCATGGTGATTGCCTGATGGACTTGTCTGAGCGAATGTGGGAATTCACAAGGACGAGAACTGGCTGCCTAATTTCAGGAAATCTTCGCTTGGGGGTTTGAATTGCCGAACCAATGGCACTGTGAAAAGCATTCCACGTCTGGTGATTTCTTCCTTACCAAGCGTTACAATCACCGCCCAGAAGGGAAACTTCACCGGCTGGACCGGCGTCAATTTCCCCCTGCAAGGCACGGGGCAAGCTTTCAAATTCCTTGGCCATTGGGGTATGGCTTTTGAGGACGTAGACTGCCAAAGCTAGGCCAGAACCGACCATTGTATGGCAGACGTGAGGATTGCAGGCTGAGAACCTCACCGTGAGCACGACCACCATTGAGATAGAATTGCCCTTTTGTTGGTGAAAGACATGTTGGTAATTCCATGAGCTGTTGGGTGGAGAGAAACTTGTATTCTGTTTGAAAGATTTAAAGGAATTGATGTCGTGTTGAAATTGGGGTGTACCGAGCAGTCCGCGCAAACGTGCATCGTTTGGACAAACTTTGTGGAAAGTATAGGTTTGAGTTTTATATGAACTAAAGTATGAACGAAAGCATCACACGATTATATACACTACACAAAGTAATTGAACATTATGGTTAAACTTCCTTGCGCAATCTTCGTGCCTCCCTCATTTCTCATGCTTTGAACCCTCAGATTCTTCCTTCACTTGACACCATATAGCGGTGTGTGTGTCTCTCCCCCCCCCCTCTCTTTCTCTCTCTCTCCTCTCTTTCTCTCTCTCCCTCCATCCCCTCCTCTCTCTTTCTCTCTCTCCCTCCATCCCCTCCTCTCTCTCCCTCCATCCCCTCCTCTCTCTCCCTCCATCCCCTCCTCTCTCTCTCCCTCCATCCCCTCCTCTCTCTCCCTCTCTCCCTCACTCCCTCCCACCCTCCCTCCTCCCTCTCACTCCCTCCCACCCTCCCTCCTCTCTCTCTTCTCTCTTTCTCTCTCTCCCTCCTTCTCCCACTCTCTCTCTTTCTCCCCCACTCTCTGTCTCCCTCTCTCCTCCCACCTCTCTCCCACCTCTCTCCCACCTCTCTCCCACCTCTCTCCCACCCCTCTCCCACCTCTCTCCCACCCCTCTCCCACCTCCCTCCCTCCCCCTCTCTCCCTTCCCCTCTCTCCCTCCCCCTCTCTCCCTCCCCTCTCCATCTCCCCCTCTCTCTCCCTCTCTCCCTCCCCTCTCTCTCCCTCCCTCTCTCCCTCCCCCTCTCTCCCTCCCCTCTCTCTCCTCCTCTCTCCCTCCCTCTCTCCCTCCCCTCCTCTCTCTCTCTCTCTCTCTCTCTCCCCCCTCTCCCTCCCTCTCTCCCTCCCCCATCCTCTTGCTCTCTTCCCCCTCCTCTCTCTCCCTCCCCTCCTCTCTCTCTCTCACAATCTCTCCCCCTCTCACAATCTCTCCCCCTCTCACTATCTCTCCCCCACTCTTTTTCTCTCCTCATCTCTCCTCATCTCTCTCTCTCTCTCTCTCTCTCTCTCTCTCTCTCTCTCTCTCTCTCTCTCTCTCTCTCTCTCTCTCTCTCTCTCTCTCTCTCTTTCCTCTCTTTCTCTTCCGCTCCTCACTCTCTCTCTCTCTCCCTCCCTCCCTCCTCTCTCCCTCCCTCCCTCTCTCCCCTCTCTTTCTCTTCCCCTACCTCCACCTTCCTCTCTCTCCCTCACTCCCTCCCTCCCACTCTCTCTCCCTCCCCTCTCTCCCTTCCTCCCTACCCCACCCCTCTCTCCCTCTCTCTGAAAAGAGTATGTTCTCGAAGTCTTTCACTGCATTCACTCTTTATTTTCTTCTTTTTTTATTTCTTTTTTTCGCCACACTCCTCCGCATCTGGTTTTCATTGCCACTGTTTGTCTGAATTAGCCTCCAGGGTTTCTCTTCCTTAACTTCCCTCTCTTTCCACTGTCGTTTCTTCATCATCTCCCTGTTTTCTGCAGTACATTACCTGATGCTTTCCATTCTCCTTTCCAACTTTGTCTGTCTCTCTGCGTCTGTCTCTGTGTTTATCGGTATCTGTGTCTGTCTCTGTCTGTAGATGTAATTGTCTCTGCGTCGGTCTCTGTGAGTCTCAAGGTTTGTAGATGTGTGTGCGTATGCGGGTCGGTGTCTCTTTCTGTCAGTCGATCTCTGTGTTTGGTGGTGTCTGTTTATCGGTCTCTGCCGGTATTTGTCAGTCTCTTGGATGTGCTGCAGGAGTCGGTCTGTCTGTCTCGGTGTAATTTGTGATGTATGAAATTAATTCTGAATATCTCCACTTTACGCAAGCTGATTACCTGTATGGTCACGAAATCAGTCAATCGACAAGCTCAAGGAAGGAATTCTTCAAAAAATACATGCATGCATACATAAACACACACATACATATATACACATACACACACTTACATACAAATACACACACATACATACATATATATATATATATATATATATATATATATATATATATATATATATATATATATATATATATATACATACACACATATATATATATATATATATATATATATATATATATATATATATATATATATACATACACACATACAAACACACATATACACATATACACACATAAACACATATACACACATACATACAAATACACACATATACACACACATACATTCAAACACACACACACACACACACACACACACACACACACACACACACACACACACACACACACACACACACACACACACACATACATACATACATACATACATACATACATACATACATACATACATACATACATACATACATACATACATACATACATACATACATACATACATACATACACACATACATACATACATATTGTTACGGTACTATGAAACCGTATGCATACCAACATACAGGTGCCCCGAAGTTAGTTATGCTGTTGAGTATATGTGTAGATAGAACCCCTCCTTGTATATAGTGGGAAATCAAAGGGGTGCATTGCAATGTTTTTTAGTTAGTTTAATCAATCTTTATATCCCCTCCATTATGAACCACAGTACCTTCCTCTCGCATGGGCTGAACAAAGGCTTGTTCGCCTACTCGCCCAACCGGTGACTCGCTGTCCGAGGCAAAATCCTCTTGCAGTAGTACCTTTTTTTTGGTGAGTCCAGACACGTGGAGTGTGCGGGCTTCCCGGTATGGCCGAAACCCCGCCCAGAAAGGGCGGCCCCATGGAAGCCCCGTCCAATCAGGGCGAACAGTAACGTCGGCTTCACCAAGGCACCTCCCTGCTGAGGGTGATCTATGAATTACGACACCATCCTCAGGGTAGAGGCTTAGAGGGTCGGAGGGTTCGTAGTATGGAGTGCTGAGAGGGAGAGCGAGTGAGCTGGAAAGTGAGTCGTCTTGCGAGTCAGCTGGAAACCCTGATTCCCGCCTCGGACTCCGCTCTACTTGACCCGCGCTTCTTCGTAGACATGGTCTCCACGCGGGCGGCCTTGGACCGAGCCACACGACCATTGGCAGGTGCCGCACCATGGAGCATCCCTTCCCTCCAACGTTCAGATACCCGAGAGAACTGCGATCTCAGCTCACCTCCCTCTGGCTGCGGAGTTCCTTTGCAAACATCTAGGTTTATTTTCGTCTGAGTGCGAGTCTGTGTGTGGCGCCGTCTTTAAGTAGAACTGCATAAGTGTTTTTGTTGATCATTGTAAATCTTGCCTGTTGTATTCCCACGTAAGTCTCCTCTGTGTCTTTCTTTTGTAAGTGCTTGTAAATAAGTTATTGAAGAAATGTTCCCAGTTCGTTTCTGTCTTTTCCTTCATTGGTCCAGCATGGTTCGTATCTGAGGTTAGCCGGGTCTTTATCCCCGATATTCTGTTCATTTTAGCCGGTACGTCCTTGGTAGTTCCGCTCGGTTGCATCCGATCCGGAAAGGTGGTTGGTAGTTGGTAGAGTGATCCGGATCGGGCAAGGAGTACTGAGGGCGTGGTTCCCCGGTAGACGACACCGCGTGATAAATTAGGTAAAATTGTTTCTCGACAAAAAGACCCTACGCTACGTGGTGGAGGTATTGGCGTCCACGTTCGGTTAAGTAACCCGCCGCCTCACTGAATTATCCGTGAGTGACGGCCTACAATTCCGGGAGTCTGGTGGGAGACGACGTAACTTCCTCCACCTTGCAGTCACTCTCGTCACCGGAACCCGGCCCGCAACAGCACACACGCACGCACACGCACGCGCACACACGCACACACGCACACACAGACACATACACACAGATACACACACACATACACACGCATACACAAATATATACACATACACACAAACATACACACAAACATACACACAAACGTACACATATACATACACACATACACACATACACACACACACACACACACACACACACACACACACACACACACACACACACACACACACACACACACACACACACACACACACACACACACACACACACACACACACACACACACACACACACACACACACACACACACACACACACACACACACACACACACACACACAAACATACATACACACACATAGACACATAGATACATATATATATATATATATATATATATATATATATATATATATACATACACACACACACACACACACACACACACACACACACACACACACACACACACACCTACATACACACACCTACATACACACATACATACATACATACATGTAAACACATACATATACTAGTAGTAATGCCCGGCGTTGCTCGGGCTAGCAATAAAGCCTGGTGTTGCCTGGGCTTTCTTGCAAATTTCCTGAATAGCTGTTAGCGGTTAGCGGTTAGGGTTAGGGTTAGCTGTTAGGGTTAGTGTTAGGGTAGCTAACCCTAACCATAACACTTACACTAACCCAAACCCTAACCCTAACAGCTTGGCGTAGCGGAGGTAAACAGCGCCCAGGGCAAAGTGGAAATTTGCGTCCCCGTAGCCCTTAAACTTGAGTGGATTTGAATGGAAAATCCCATAAGGGATATCGATTTATCGATTTTTTTTCGAATATCAGAAGTGTTATGGAAAAAATTTATAGCCAATGACCTAAGTTGGACCAAAAGCCATAATCGTACCGATTTTGAATGGAATCCGTTGGAGTTTATGAAAATGCATCAAAACGAATTTTGAGGGGCCTCTTAAGGAAGACAATAATATCATTAGTACATGTGCCAAATCTTGTTTCATTTCATGCAGTAACAAAAATCTGATGGTGGAACAAAGAAAGGGGCGTGCCGAAATATTAATATAGATGTGTGGGTATGTAACGGTGGCCACCTGATGATCCATGTGGTCGGGAAAGTATGTGTGTTTTTGTGTTTGTGAGTGTATGTTTGTTTGTATGTATGAGTGTGTGTTTGCGTGAGTGTTTGTGTGTGTGTGTGTATATGTGTGTGTTTGTTTTGTTCTCTACTTAATTTTATTATATACTACACCCGTGAATCCGTTGGGTTCCTGTTGTGACAGCGGTTGATAAAAAAATCATTAAAAAAAATAAAAAAAGACAGCTCCAGCGAACTATACCGCTGAGGTTGTTTGCATTGATCAAATAATCCTGAAGAGTACTTGACTGAATCGGGAATTGATTTTTTAAATAATTTTTTTCGTTGCCTGATTTTAACGAAACTTGATATGATATTACGCATCAATGTGACAAAAAAACGGAGAAAAGAAAGTCGAGGAAATTATTGTGTAATCTTCTAAACATAATTATATTTATTAATGAACACGGAAGTATTAGATCAAAATGGCGATGTATATTTTATGCTGAAAAATAAATTGTCTTTGTCGATACTAAATGTTTGAGATATTTTAATAAATCATTTCAAGAAAAAAAAAAAAGAAGATAGCTCCAGCGAACTATACCACTGAGGTTGTTTGCATTGATCAAATTCTCCCGAAGAGTACTTCACTGAATCGTGAATTGATTTTTCAATCATTTTTTTAGTTGCCCGATTTTAACGAAACTTGATACTGCACACCGCAGGAGAATGGTGAGTAAGGTGACCCTAAAATTTTGCACGATCATGTACCATTTTTGCTGTATTTCAGGAACATACATACATATATACAAGAGGAGAGTTTAAGTCATATATAGATACTAGAAGCACCCGCTCCCTACGGGAGCTGTCAAGGGGGTCATGTTATTATATTTATGCCTATTTTACTCCAATGGGTCCCAGGATTACACACCCAAAAACATGGTTGCGATCTCTTCAGCCATTTTTGCAGTACCTGGGAACAGACGGTGAATTATAGTAAGATACTAGACGACCCGTGAACCCGTTAGATTCCCGTTGTGACAGCGGTTGATGAAAAAAAACAAAAAACTAATTTCCAGAAAAAAAAACAAGATAGCTCCCGCGAACTATACCGCTGAGGTTGTTTGCATTGATCAAATTCTCCTGAAGAGTACTTGACTGAATCGGGAATTGATTTTTAAATAATTTTTTTCGTTGCCTGATTTGAATGAAACTTGATACTGCACACCACAGGAGAATGGTAAATAAGGTGGCCCTAAAATTTTTGCACTATCGTGTACCGTTTTGGCTGTATTTCAGGACATACTGTACATACATACATACATCCAAGATGAGTTTTCGTAATATATATATATATATATATATATATATATATATATATATATATATATATATATATATATATATATATATATATAATAATCCTGAGCTCCTGATTACATACAAAGCTTTCATCCACAGCCTGATGGAGTACTGCTCTCCCCTCTGGGCTGGTGCTCCTGCCTCTCACCTTTCTCGACTTCACGCTGTAGAAACCAAGGCATTTAGGACCATTGATGTCTCTCCCGATGAGGCTGAGTCTTTGGGTCTCTCACTCTCTTACCGCAGGCAGGTTGGTGGTCTTTCTGTCTTCTACCATCTCCTCTTTGGCCTCGCCCCTCCCCCCCCCCCGCTCTGTCTGTGATATGTCTCCCCCATATTTCTGCAAGGCGATCATGATCCGCCGGCAACCCCCTTCTGGTAAAACCACCAAAATCACGAATCGCTGGTAACCTTCACTCTTTCATTCCTCTTTTTTTTCCGCCTTTGGAACAAACTCCCTCACTCCATTCAATCCCACTCTTCCCTCCAGGTCTTCAAAACAGCTGTTCACCACCATCTCTTATCTTCCCCCATCCAAAACCACGATCTTTTCTACCCCCGTTAATCCACCCCAAACCCACCTCCTTCAAATTCCCTGCTTTCCTTCCTGAAAGTCCCTGTAATGTCCATCTTGTTTATTCTGTGTACCCCGCCCCGTCTCTCTCCCTTTCACAGATATCCTAATGTCTTTGTTCCCCACTATTTTGTGCTTCCCTCTCCCACTCCTCTTGTCTCCTGCTTTGTTATACGTTTCTGTGTATTAGCTTTTACACGAGCCTCGACATGGTAGATAAAAAAGAAAAGAAGCACATGATAACTCCACATTATTGCAATGATAAATGAGCTTACATACATCATCATCACAGATGTCTAACACAGTGATCATAAATAAACCTGTATATAAACCTTTGGGGCCATGGCCAGATGTGTTTAAAACCTCAAAAGGCCTAGCTGCTCTTTGTCAAAGATTAAGATACATTTCACGAGTTTGTTTACAGCAGTAAGAGCTACTAGGTGGGTTTCATGGGTCTTGACAATAGCAGTGTTGTTATGAAATCCCATTTTGTTTGTTTAGCATGTTATACACAACAATTAAACAACTACGTCGGATTCTGAAACCTGATTGTTGTACAACAGCACAAAATGATATTATATTGTGAAACATACCTGGTGTGTTCACCATGTACGATATTTACAATCTAAAAACTTCTACTAGCAAAGATAACCTCAACAAATATTCCGAGAGCGATGTCGATGGCACGCTTCCCACGTAAAGGAAAATTGAAAGATGGCAGAAAGTTCCACCAGGATGAACCGAGGGTCAAATTAAAGAAATCATTACATATTATCATGGGTCCCCCAATGTTGATTGCAGATACAAAGTTTCATTCAAACAATTTTTTTATGTTTCTGTAATTGAATTTTTTGATATTTGACCTTTTGACCCCGCCCCGTGGGAGCGGGGCCAAAAATGACACTGCTCTTGCACCTTCTTGCCATGTGGTGATCATACCTACCAGGTTTGGTGGATTTTTACTCAACCATTTAGGAGGAGACGGCGTGACAGACAGACAGACAGACAGACAGAGATGATTACGATATCTGCCCGTTTTTCCAAAAAGCATGGGGATAATATTACTATCCTGCCTTCTATTTTGGCCATCTCCCATCCCATCTTCCATTGCAACCATCCCATCCTTTGGCTGGAAATCCACAAACATCATTCCCGTTCAGAATGCTACAACTGATCCTCTCAACTACATATCAGTAAATTTACTTCCATTTATAGAAACGTCATGGAATCCATCATTGCTGCTGACGTTGACTTCCCTCTTTCCAAAGATCCTTATCTCTGTCCATCAGTTGGGATCCGGGCCAGTCAATCACCTCTGAATATGTTTCCGCTTATCTCTCAGCAATAGTGAGATGCCATATATTTCAAACAAGTCACTGTAGACTTCAACACTGTTGCTGTGGACATATCAATGGCATTTGACTCAGTTTGGCATTCTCCTCTGATTTCCAAACTCGCTGCCTGTGGCATACAAGGCTGCCTTCATATGTGTCTTTCTGACTTCCTCCACTCACATCGTCAACACGTATCAATGAAACCCTCTCCTCTCCTCTCGCAGTGGAGACAGGATTGCCTCAACGCAGTAGCTTGGGCACAGTCTTGTTTTAATTGACATAAATGACCTCTCTGATGCTCTGGAAAATCCTTCTTTTTTGCAGATTGCTCCGCATTGTGTTGTACAGTATTCCCATTCCACTGACTGGCAGACAGCAACTGCATGGCAAAAGGAACCCACCAATGTATTTCCATGGTCAGTCATTGGAATATGTTTTGTATCTTGAACTTTGAGGCCATGACCTCTCCTACACTCATTTCAGTCATGTCCTCTTCGACACTCACATCAACCATGACCTCTCCTACACTCACATCAACCATGACCTCTCCTACACTCACATCCACCATGACCTCTCCTACACTCACATCAATCATGACCTCTCCTACACTGACATCAGTCATGACCTCTTCTACACTCACATCAACCATGACCTCTCCTACACTGACATCAGTCATGACCTCTTCTACACTCACATCAACCATGACCTCTCCTACACTCACATCAACCATGACCTCTCCTACACTCACATCAACCATGACCTCTCCTACACTCACATCAACCATGACCTCTCCTACACTCACATCAGTCATGACCTCTCCTGCACTCACATCAGTCATGACCTCTCCTACACTCACATCAGTCATGACCTCTCCTACACTCACATCAGTCATGACCTCTCCTACACTCACATCAGCCATGACCTCTCTTACACTCACATCAGCCATGACCTCTCTTACACTCATATCAGCCATGACCTCTCCTACACTGACATCAGCCATGACCTCTTTTACACTCACATCAGTCATGACCTCTCCAACACTCACATCAATCATGACTTCTCCTCCACTGACATCAGTCATGACCTCTCCAACACACATCAACCATGACCTCTCCTACACTCACATCAGTCATGACCTCTCCTACACTCACATCAGCCATGACCTCTCCTACACTCACATCAGTCATGACCTCTCCTACACTCACATCAATCATGACTTCTCCTCCACTCACATCAACCATGACCTCTCCTACACTGACATCAGTCATGACCTCTTCTACACTCACATCAGCCATGACCTCTTTTACACTCACATCAGTCATGATCTCTTTTACACTCACATCAGTCATGACCTCTCCAACACTCACATCAGTCATGCCCTCTCCAACACTCATATCAGCCATGACCTCTCCACCACTGACATCAGCCATGACCTTTCCAACTCCACTGACTATTTAGCAAAGTTGGCTTTCAAAAGCAGCCACAGACTTTACAATCTGCATTGTTCAAAGTTATTCCTTGGAAATTTGAACGACTTGTTGCCAACAAGGCGTTTTTTTCTTTCGTCAATGGAGTACTGCTCTCCATTATAGGGTGGTCCCCAGCATCACATCTGTCTCTCCTGGGTTCTGTATAATCTATAATTCTCAACGTTATTGATATCTCCCCCATTGAGGCTGAAACACACAGCCTGTTGTTGTCACATTGCAGACATGTTGCTGGTCTCTGTTTTTTAACACCTCCATTCTGGTCGAGCTCCTTCTGCTCTGTTAGCCTTCAAACCCTCCATCTCCTCCAGGATCCAAGCTTACTGCACACCTCAACTCCTTTGTTCCTCTTTTCTCCTGTCAGTGGAATTCCGATATTTTCCTTAATCCCAATCTTACTTGCATGGCTTCAAGCAGGTGGTAGTTCACAATCTCGAGCCATCCTCCATCCCAACTCACTCACTTTTGTACCCCCATTAACTCCACTTAGCCCAAACCTTTCACTTGCAGGGAATTGAGTTTCTCCCATCCCCTCTTCTCCTTTTTTCCCATTTTGCTTGTTGACTTCAACACCGTCAGTTGGTTGCCTTTTTACCTTCTGTCACCTCGCTCTTCCTCGAGCCACGATCTTGTATAAACATTTTTAAAGTAAAGAGCATTGGTTCCAGGATTCTGCTCACCTCCAACAACTCCAAAAGCTTTCACTAACCATATGTGCTCCAACTTTATTGGGATTTTATTTGCCCACCGTTGATTCATCTCACCTTGTTTGTAAAAATCCGTGACCGGTACATTTTTCTTGTTTTAAAGGAGAAAGTAAAAAAAGGTCGACGCATTGGGATATTTTTTTTCTGAGACTTTTTTTTGTTCACCTGCTCAGAGCAAACATTTGGGCCTTTTCCAATTTGGTTTCCTTGTTTCAACGTAATTTATTAACATATTGAGATGGATGCTTGGACCGTTTTGTGTTCCCAACTGAACCTGTCACTCATGCTGGAGGTATCCCTGGTTCAAATCCCATAGACCACTCTAATGTCCTGCAATTAACGCAAAAGTATGTTGGTGTTTACTATTGTGTTCATCCTGCTTGTGATTTCTGCACAGTACGTACAAGCTCTTCCATGAAATCAGTTTAAATCGGGACAAGGAATAACCAGGAAGGAATATTCGTGAGTCTGGGATACCATCTGAAATAATTATTATTATTTGAGGTCGATGGACATATGGGAATGAAGCAACACCCGATTACTCTACATGGAGAGATTCATGAAATGTATCTACCAGGGGACTGGTGCAGAATATCCGAAGAATGCTGTACACATTGCTATAGAAACTTTGAGACGATTATATAACAAAGCAAGGTATTTTGGTATAGCTTGCACTATTGTGGCACTGCATAAAAATACCCGAGTGAGAATGAAGTCGATGACACTTCACAACAAATCCCCACACTTCCCACCGAAATAAAAGTTGAAAGATGGCAAAAAGTTCCAAACCTAATCCTAACCCTACCCCTACCCCTAACCCAATATAAAATTTTGAGTTAAAGAAAATTTCTGTTTTGACCTCTGTGACCCTAAGTCCTTACCCCCTGGGGGCATGAACTGGGTGTCTAATCCCAAAAATCGTTAAATATTTAAAGCAGCCCCTCATGATGATTGCATGAACAACGTTTCATAAAAACAATGTTTAAAATGTGCCAGATTTTCAAAAATTTTACAAGGAATTAAGGCATAGGAGGAGGCCATTCGGCTCATAATGCCTGTGCTACACCAATAACGGATTTCATCAATCCGTCGATACCCCTTTCCTTCGTGTGCAGTCTTTTGGCTACTACACTGGTACTCATTTCGCCGACCTCAGAAGGATGACAGGCTGAGTCAACCCCCTGGTGTTAATTCAGCAGCCATTGGGGCTTGAACTCAAGACCCAAGGATCCCAAGCCACCACCCTCACCGCTAAGCCAACACCAGGCCAACACCAAAAATGAAGTTACTCTCACATCTGCTCTCCATGTGGTGATTATATCTATTAAGTTTGGTGACTATCTGCACAACCGTTTAGGAGGAGATAACGTGACGGACAGGCAGACAGACGGAGCGGATTACCGGTTATTTTCATCATGTACACAGCACTAGAATCTTGAATGAAATGCTGCAGAGTACTTTAAGTTCCATCCCATGAAGTACGAGACGACCCGTGAACCCGTTGGGTTCCCATTGTGACAGCGGTTGATTAAAAAAAAAAACATTTCAAAATAAAAAACATAGCTCCAGCGAACTATACCGCTGAGGTTGTTTGCATTGATCAAATTCTCCCGAAGAGTACTTGACTGAATCGGGAATTGATTTTTAAATAGTTTTTTTTGTTACCTGATTTGAACGAAACTTGATACTGCACACCGCAGGAGAATGGTAAGTAAGGAGGCCCTAAAATTTTTGCGCTATCGGGTACTGTTTTGGCTGTATTTCGGGAACATACATACACATACATACATACATACATACAAGATGAGAGTTTTAGTAATATATAGATAGATGTTATACACAAGATATGTACCTAATTAAAAATTAAAAACAAAGGGGAATACGTAATTATCAGCACCGTAATATCCACGTTATGTTGCGTGATACTCCAGCGTGTATCAGGAGAGAGAGAGAGGTAAGTGAAACGATAGAAAACGTCATCCTTCAAATCGATGTGCCTCTCAATGCGTGTCAAAATCGTCTGACCTGTTACCCAAACATGTGTCGGCGTCTTCGTGTTGCATTCATCACTCGGCTTACGTTGGACGTCTGCTGTAAGTACATCATACGTGGGATTAAAGAGGGACATTTATAATCACAGCGAGGGGACAAGGTCATGGATGCATGAAGTGTCGTTCCAGTTAAGTGGAGAACGCAGCATGACTTGTGAGATACGTTTCACAATTATTACTGTCACCCCAGTGTGTTTGCTTCATTCTCCCTCGACCAAACATTCTTTCTTTGTCATGGTCGTACATTCGGCACTTTGTGTCCCCACAGGCCCGGTTGATCTGCTGGAGTTCCTGGAAGGGCATGGAGTGACTAAAACGCAAGGCTCTTGTCCCGGCTCTACTGCTGTGGAGTTGGGAAAAGAGAGCGAGGGCGAGCTGAATGTACCCGTCTCCAAGCTCTTCACAGGTAAAGTTTCTCAGTGGTTACCTGTCCTGGATTGATTGTTTCATTCACACATTACACTTCCTATTTCTAATGCTAAAGTCTTCTTTTTTTGTCTTTTTGGTGATACATATGTACAAGATCCTCAACGAGCCTTAGACAATGCAGAAAGTTCACTGCAAAATACAGCATTTACATAGAAAATACAGTGGTGGCCTGGTCTAGAGGATACTGCATTAGCCTCCCACGATTGTGGGTTCAAATCCACCTGAAGGCACCACTGTTAATGATTTGGATTCTAAGCTTCTGGAAATTAACATCTTATGGATTCTATAAGATGGATTCTATAAGCTTATGGATTCTAAGCTTATGGAAATTATGGAAATGTGGGTGTGTTGAAAGGTAATGCCTCCTGTTCGTTTTCTCCTAAAGAGGTAAAGATAATTGAATGAAACAAAGACAGAGATGAACCTCAATCCTGAGTCGACCATGGAACATACATATTTATTTCTCAGCGTAATCACCACTGTGGGCCACACGGTTCTGCCAATGTTGAAGTAGTTTTGTGATGCCATCACTTTTAGAAGTGAGCGTCTTGTGGGCTTAACTAGCACTTCACAGCAGCCTTGACATCATCGTATGGAGAGAAATCTTCACCAGGGAAGTGTTCCTTAAGTTTGGGGGGTGGGGGAGATGGAAATGTGACTGAGCCAAGTCGGGGCTGGTGATTCTTTGTGGCGGTACTCCATTGACAGTCTCTTACTCTCAGGATTGTTAAGGTGCACCGAACTCTCACCTCCAGTCATCTCCAGTCAGTCATCTCATATCCATTCATTTCATTTCCAGTCAATCATCCCAACTCTCATCTCCAGCACTTCATGCCTCACAGCATTGACAACATCATGCTGCTCTCTGTCATCTTGACTTACTAGTACGTGCCCGTAAAAAACAAAAACAAAACTAGAACGGGCACTCGTAGAGCGCATACCTTCGCCGCAGCCACTAGTTTGAACATGGAATGAGAGTGAAATGAGGAACTAAAATTCCACTAAATCTGCTCGGGAATTTCGCAAATTTAAAGTCCATGATCCGGATTTTGTGAAAGGATTTTGTTATTAGAACTATTACGATTATGACAATTTTAGGTGATTCGTTGTCCCGAGTGCCGAACTCTGTAGCATGTAGGGTCGGATTCGGTCGAATGTCACTGACCACGCAGACACGACCTGGATCAAGTAGATCATGTTTTCAAATCCGAGCGAGGACAAAAACGTCATTTTAATTGGCGTCTAATTAAACAAGAAAGTAAAACTCCTTTTACTAAACCATGAGCGAAGCTATGTGCATATCAAACTATACCAAGTCTCCTTAATGAAAATTTGTTGTATTTTACTTAGTAACTAAGTTTGGTAGGGCCCTAATGGCCCTTGTTGCATCAACAGACACACAGTTTAGAGACAGAGATATATTCTAGTTACCTTTGTATTAAGTTGTCCACAACGCATCTCAATACAAATATGCATTTCGTGACCCCCATGACCTTTGACCCACAACCGCTGCCTTGGGTGACAAAAGTACTATACCATGTGTCATATTAGAGGATGGGGAATTTAATTTTGAACATTTTGGAGTTAATTTGCTGTAAATCAAAACAAAATTGACAATTTAATCGCAAAAAAACGATTTTGACCTTTTTGTGACCTTAACCTTAACCTTTGATCCGATCGCTCCCAAAATCTAATCGATTTGTCCTCTCATGATGCCAAAGACATCCACAAAATTTCATGACAATCTGCGAAGTGGTTTTTGTGTAATGTTGTCCACAACGCTTCCCAATCAAAAACTCCATTTTGGTGACCCCCTTGACCTTTGACTTCCACAGACTAACTAGGGTTGCAAACACGATACCATACGCTATATCAGTGGATCGGGATTTGAATACTGAACATTTTGGACTTAATTTGATGTAAATCGGAACAAAATTGACCCCTTAATCGCAAAAAAACGATTTTGACATTTTTGTGACCTTGACCTTGACCTTTGATCTGATCGCTCCCAAAATCTAATCGATTTGTCCTCTCATGATGTCAAACAAGTCCACAAAATTTCATGACAATCTGCTAAGTGGTTTTTGCGTGATGTTGTCCACGACGCTGCCCAATGAAAAATGCTTTGTGGTGACCCCCTCGACCTTTGACCTCCAACCGCTAACTCGGGTTACAACAACACCATATAATATGTTATATTTGAGGATAGGGCATTGAATACTGATCATTTTGGCATTAATTTGATGTAAATTGGAATAAAATTGACTGTGTTATCGCGAAAATAAAAATGTTTGATCTTTTTGTGACCTTGACCTTGACCTTTAATCCGATCGCTCCAAAAATCTACTCGATTTGTCTTTTCATGACAACAAACCTTCCCACACAATTTCAAGCTAATCTGCTGTAAAGTTTTTGTATAAAGTGATCCAAAACATTGTTAATACCATTTTTGGTGACCCCCTTGACCTTTGATCCCCAACCGCTACCTAGGGTAATTACGCCACACTTTCATGTGGCATAGCCTAGAATGTAGAATTGAGTAATGAACATTTTGGTGTTGGTTTTATCTCGTTCGGATAAAAATTGACCGCGTTATGACGAAAAAACGATTCTGACCTTTTCGTGACCGTGACCTTGACCTTTAATCCGATTGCTCCCAAAAGCTTCACCTGGTGTCCTTGAGTAACTGCACATCATCTCTGAAAATTTCATGCAAATCGGTCCAGCAGTTTTTGCGCAATGTTGTCCGCACACATATTTACCAATAAATAAATACACAGGGGTCAATACAAAACCTTCGTCAAACGAAGTTTGCGAAGGTAAAAAAAATGAATAAAACCAATGTCACCCGCAGGGTGACCCGTATCTTGCCAAAAGGTGACCACGTGTGACTTCTTTAAGGTCACACTGAGGTGAACAGAGCTGCTATCCACCAGGATCGACTCCTTGAGGAATATCTGCCTATCTGCCAAATATGTTTGACCTCAGGCGCTAACCATGAAGGTCAAGGCCAATCGCCACCAAAAATTAATCAGCTGAGCGCCAGACCATGAACTATATTCCCATGAAGTTTGAAGACGATCCGATCAAAATTACTCAAAAAATAAGGGTTTCGTCGACTCCTCTGATTTGTGACAAAGTGACCTTGACCTTTGACCAAGCTGTTAGGGTTTCTGTGTTAGCAACCACACAGGCCGTTTCTTCGCTCTCGCGTGCCCATACGTGCGTGGCCCGGAAGTTCGCATATCACAGTTACGATTATTCGCATTTTAGGTTTTAATGGCCAATTATTCGATTAGCGCCAACGTATTTTACCTTTTCGCAATGTCGTCGCAAGGAAAAACAAAAAGAGAAGAGAAGAGAGGAAAAAAAATTTACTTCCTGGTTCGGAGCACACCAGCTCACTCGGATGTTACCGAAATTTATGCACCGTCTAATATGAAAACGATCATAACTTGGGGCATTGTGTTTATCTATAAATTCGCATAAGAAATCGAGAAATTATTAGAATACACAAAGTCATCACTCTCCGGAAGCCCGTACGTTGTAACCTGTAATGGGGAACGCGGCTGAGCTTCCCTTCCCCCATCGGCCACGCCCACGCAACAACGTGTCTTGTCATTGGTTTGGTAAATAAATGGCCATAACTTGGGAACCACTTGTCCGATTAATATCAAACCTTGAAAAGGCACATCCTCAGGTCCCCAGCAATATATCTGGCAAGTTTCAATTAGATCGGACCAGCGGTTGTCGAGAAACAGCGGTCACACACACACACACACACACACACACACACACACACACACACACACACACACACACACACACACACACACACACACACACACACACACACACACACACACACACACACACACACACACACCTACCTGGAATTATAGATAGATGTAGCACTGAGACATCTAATGTCAGAATCATGAAACTTCACACCCACTGGCGGAGGAACTAACGTACGGACTGCGCTTGTTTCATTCGAATATCTTTACTTGTTTTGGAGAAAAAGAATAGGAGGGAATACTTTTCAACATGCCCTCGTAGGTCTCGGAGAATTCCCGTGTCACTATCAGATTGTTGTGAAAACCCAGCTGGCTCATTACTAATCTGCAGCGACGTGTTAATCAGCATGCTCTACCTACTCTACTGCACACATGATGCCAGTTGACACAATATGGTTGACTGTTCATGTGGGGTGGGGGTGGGGGGGGTTGCCACAATGATGGTTGATCACCATTCTCCATCTCCTGTCGGCTGTCAATCATCCATTCTTCTTCCAATCCCACAACTTCGAAATCTCTTGTCACCACTGCATCCTTCCATCTGGTTTTCAGCCTTCTTCTTCTTTTTCCTTCTCCTTTTTCTTATTTTTCTTCTTCTTTTTCTTTTTCTTTTTCTCTCTCATCAAATGACCAAACCAATTAAATCTCTTATAAGCTACTTTGTTCAATTCTTCCATTATCTTCATTGACCCCCTGATTCCTCATCTTTTCTTGTCACTCCACACATCCATCTTGGAATCTGCATCTCATTTACATCCACTTCCTGTTCCTCTATATTTGACCTCACCAAAATTTCCGCACAAAATAACAAAGCCAGTCTCACAACTGTCTTGTAAATTCTTCCTTTCGGTTTCAGCGGAACTTTTATATCACACAATACTCCACCGCCCTTCCGCCAATTATTCCAACCAGAACCAATCCATTACGGAATCTCCATTTCTACATTTCAATTTTCTGCCATCACTGACCCCAGACACTTGAAGCTCTTCACTTTCTCCAGATCTTCACCCATAATCTTCACACCTTCACCCCGATCCTCTTCCAGAGGCTCAAACGAACAATCCATATATTGAGTCTTTGGTCTACTGATCTTCACACCTGTACTCTTATCTTCCAGCACTTTCTCCATTTCTTCGGATACTCAGTCATGTGATCATCATCCATACCACACTGCTCAATATCATCTGCAAACACCATTGACCATGGCTTTTCGTATTTCACTCACTCAGTGAGAACATCCATGACAAACAGGAAGAGGAAGGGGCTCAGTGTCGATCCTTCATGCAATCAAACTTTAACTTCGTTACCCTCACTCTTTCCCAACAAACAGCTCAACAAAATCAATTCCCTCCAATGGTTGTCCTGGTTGTCTGTGACTCCTCTTGATCAGTCTCATTGTGTTTTGTCTCTTCACTCCCAATCTGATGATGACCTTCTCTCTCTCTCTCTCTCTCTCTCTTTCTCTCTTTCTCTCTTTCTCTCTTTCTCTCTTTCTCTCTCTTTCTCTCTTTCTCTCTTTCTCTCTTTCTCTCTTTCTCTCTTTCTCTCTTTCTCTCTTTCTCTCTTTCTCTCTTTCTCTCTTTCTCTCTTTCTCTCTTTCTCTCTTTCTCTCTTTCTCTCTTTCTCTCTTTCTCTCTTTCTCTCTTTCTCTCTTTCTCTCTTTCTCTCTTTCTCTCTTTCTCTCTTTCTCTCTTTCTCTCTTTCTCTCTTTCTCTCTTTCTCTCTTTCTCTCTTTCTCTCTTTCTCTCTTTCTCTCTTTCTCTCTTTCTCTCTTTCTCTCTTTCTCTCTTTCTCTCTTTCTCTCTCTCCTGTTGCAAGTACTGTACTGTAATGTTGAAGTGTGTGTCATGCTTTGTTTGATCTACTCAATCAATGCTGTCCACCTTTCGACGGAGATAACAAGCAGATGAAACCTGTCCAGTACATCGCATTGCTGTGGAGATGAGCTCATTGCTACAAACGGGACAACAGATGGTTGCACTTCCTTTTTGTTTCACCTCTCCCTGAATAATAGACAATGACCATCCATTGTGGTCATGGCGTTGAATTTACCTGTGCAAGGTGAGGTTGATTCACTTAAGAGATGATGTGCACCTGAAAGGTGCTCGTGCTCATTTACGATTAAACAGCTGTTTTGATTCACATCCTCCTTTTAGATACCAAAGTGTAGTGGAAGACCTTGTTCTTGTTTGTCCATCCATATGGTTGTCTCTGCGGTTACTTAGTAGTTATATTACGCCCCCTGGAGGAGATACCAACATGCTTTCTTGCCCTACTGCATTTGACTGACACATTCAAACTACTCTAACGCCTGGTGTTGGCTTCGTTGCAATCTTATAGAGGGTATTGAGTTGAAGCCCCGTAACACCAGCCAGGTCTACCTGTTGAATCAACACCAGGCAGGTTTAACGGTTGAATTAACACCAGCCAGGTTGATTCAGCATGTCATCCTTCTGAGGTTGGCAAAATGAGCACCAGCTTGCTGATCACAGGGGCACTGCATCAGTGGCACAGCACCCCAGAAAATGATGCAGCCAATCAGCCACAGGCTGAATACAAATAAAAAAAAGAGCTTTTTAAAAATTACTTCTCATTATTTCCTTATTTTCTCCCTGCCTGTTATTGGTCTCTGGAAGAGGAAGATCTTACTTACGTGTGTGTGTGTGTGTGTGTGTGTGTGTGTGTGTGTGTGTGTGTGTGTGTGTGTGTGTGTTGCTGCTGCAGATGGGTCCCCGCCAACGACCTTTTCCATTTTGACTCTCCTGAGAACGAATGTGGAGGACAACCCGATGTCCCTATTGTCGGTCTGGGATGGTCATGGTCAGCAGAACCTACAGATGGACATCGGACCGAAACCTGGATTTGAGATGAACACCGGGATGGGGAGCAAGGAGAGGGCCCTTTCACGAAGCAGCATCGCCTCCGGAAAGTGAGTAAACACCGTCACTGTGTTATTGTTTGTAAATGTTTTGTAAATGATGCTGTTGACCTTTAGATTTCTTTGTCGATTCAGACACCACTGGCTCAACACAGGTGTGCCATCATCACGTGACAGCATCGTCTTGATGTGTGATCTTTCATCAGAGAGTTTATATATGGACACATAGTGATGCGGAGAGGAGGGTGTCGATAGACACTGCAACGCACACATCGCCGATGTGTAAACGTCTTGAGGAACAAGACCTGCCACATTGTTTCATTCTCACGACGCGGAATTTCAAACAGGATGACGTTGTTAGACGATGAACAAATCGACACAGGTACGCCATACCCACGTGGTCATAGGGGAGCACCAAACAGGTCTCGCTAAATCGACACAGGTATGCTCGACCCACGTGCTTATCGGGGAGCACCAAACGGGTCTCGCTAAATCGACACAGGTACACCAGACCCGCGTGATCATAGGGGATCACCAAACGGGTCTCGCTAAATCGACACAGGTATGCTCGACCCAAGTGCTTATCGGGGAGCACCAAACGGGTCTCACTAAATCGACACAGGTACACCAGACCCGCATGGTTATAGGGGATCACCAAACGGGTCTCGCGAAATCGACACAGGTATGCTCGACCCACGTGCTTATCGGGGAGCACCAAACGGGTCTCGCTAAATCGACACAGGTACACCAGACCCGCATGGTTATAGGGGAGCAACAAACGGGTCTCGCTAAATCGACACAGGTACACCAGACCCGCATGGTTATAGGGGAGCAACAAACGGGTCTCGCTAAATCGACACAGGTATGCTCGACCCAAGTGCTCATCGGGGAGCACCAAGTGGATCTTGCTCTTCCATGAACCTCAATTCTGTCGTGAAAAGAAGGCCACGGTACGTATGTATCTTTAGGTAGCTGGGTAGTTTTATGTGAAGTGCTGTATTGACCCTGTGCCATGTGTATCTTGAATAGTTAACACACAGGTAACGGGGTGTTGGTTTTTCATACGATGTTCTTCTTGAGTATGGAAGCTTGGCTGCACGGTATCTATCGTTTTGTTGGGGCGCTGATGCGGTGACCCTCCACCAGTACACTGGAACTCATTTAGCCGACCTCGGAAGAATGACAGGCCCCATCTAAGTCAACCCCATCTGGTGTTAATTCAGTGGAAAAACAGGGCTCGAACTCAGGGCCCAAATATCCCAAGGCAGCTTTCATAAAATGAGAGCAACTAATTGGTGTAAGTCAGTTTCCAGTGCTTCCTCTCGATGGCACAGAGCTTGTTTTCCTAGAATCTTCGTCGTTAAATATAATTAGGGTAAAAAGAAAAAAATCTTCCCAAGGTACTGCACACTTCATGAAATGGTTCCCTGTCAAAGGGCCGATCTCGCATCGTTGTCTGTCATTGTCATTCTTCTTTAAAGATGGATTGCTTTGTGGCTGAGGATGAGAGAGACTCGGACTAATATCTGCTTCACTCATGTTGTTCTCTCTTGAACATGGCCATCTCTCCTATTCCTGTTGAGCACGTGCGAACCGACTGATGAGGATGATTTCTGGGGTGGCTGATCTGGGAATCCTCCGACGCATGTTGTTGTTGAGTGGGAAGAACTTTTTAATGAACGAGATATTAAAAAAAAACAAAAGAAAAGAAACAAAAGTAACCCTTTTATTCTTGCGCTGGTTGAAAAAGGTTATAAATTTCGCAAAGGAAATTAAAAAAAAACAAACATTCTGAAGCGATCGAGGCAGTGATCTGTTGCCTATACACCGCCCACGTTCATTTTTTTTTTGTCTGATTGGGAATTAAAAAAAAAAAATTTCCCCCTTATGTTTGGATTAATTTGAAGCAACTTTTATGAAATAATTTTTTGGTCTCCGAGGAGCGTTTCTGTGTGAAGAGATGAGGTTTTACGGGGGTTTATTCGTCCGGCCATTTGTTGGTGAACTTTTTTTTGACTGCACATGTTGGGATGAGCACCAAATTTTGTGTCCAATTGGAAATCATTGGGAGATGAAAAAAACAAGGGTTTGTGTGGAGGATTGATGCCCATGGAGCGGGTAATGAGGCAACACAATTCGGAAACAACGAGCAGCAAAAGAGAGAGGGGACGTAACATTGTAACCTACAAATAAGGGGGTTGAGTGAGCTTGGGTGAATGGGGGTAAAAAAGAAAAGTGAATGAATAATTAAGATTTAATTTTTTTTTTTCAGGAAGGATGCTTGAAGGACCTAGAAAAGCAAACATAATCGCAAGGCTTGCATTGCATGCGTGCATTGTGGTGCCAAATTTGGACGGAGAGGAAAGCACGTCCGTTGGCAGATCTGAAGGAGACAGGAAAAGGGTAGCAAAGGTCAGTTGGGGGAGGAGCAGAAAGGGGGAAATAGTGAGCTTTCAGAGGAGGTGCAAACCGTCCTGCATACCGCAGCTGCACCTTTGATGTGCAGCAGTAGACTTCATTGGGAGAGATATTTGTCTGGCAAGGCATGTTGAGAAATATAAGCGCTACACCAGCCACACATTCCACAAATGTGTCATAGAATGAGGTCCATTGAACTCTTTATTTTGCCCTTGAAAGGTGAAACTCCTTTTTCTTTCAGTTAAAGCTGAATAAACGTTCGAAATGAGAAACTTCTTTGCTTTTGGGGAGAAAAATAAATAAAACACAACAAAGAAAGAAAGAAAGAGAGAGAGAGAGAGAGAGAGAGAGAGAGAGAGAGAGAGAGAGAGAGAGAGAGAGAGAGAGAGAGAGAGAGAGAGAGAGAGAGAGAGAGAGAGAGAGAGAGAGAGAGAGAGAGAGAGAGAGAGAGAGAGAGAGAGAGAGAGAGAGAGAGAGAGAGAGAGAGAGAGAGAGAGAGAGAGAGAGAGAGAGAGAGAGAGAGAGAGAGAGAGAGAGAGAGAGAGAGAGAGAGAGAGAGAGAGAGAGAGAGAGAGAGAGAGAGAGAGAGAGAGAGAGAGAGAGAGAGAGAGAGAGAGAGAGAGAGAGAGAGAGAGAGAGAGAGAGAGAGAGAGAGAGAGAGAGAGAGAGAGAGAGAGAGAGAGAGAGAGAGAGAGAGAGAGAGAGAGAGAGAGAGAGAGAGAGAGAGAGAGAGAGAGAGAGAGAGAGAGAGAGAGAGAGAGAGAGAGAGAGAGAGAGAGAGAGAGAGAGAGATATATATATATATATATATATATATATATATATATATATATATATATATATATATATATATATATATATATATAGAGATATTCCACAGCAGTAACGAACTTTAACTTTGTAACTCAGCAAAGACGTTTTGGATAAGGTCAACAAGCACAAGTGGTGTAATTAAGGCAAGTAATGTTTTAAGTAACAATAATTAAAAAAAAAAACTTGATTTTTTTCTTATTTGAACATTTTTTAAAACTTTTTTTTTATTTCAAAAAAGTCACCCGATAACTTTTTTTTGTCGAGTATGCTTTTCACCGATCCATTGCTTCTTGAGCTTTTTCTGAGATGTATGGTATTTCCCTATTTACTTTCTCTGTGCTGACAGCAGAGTTCAGAGCTTGGTGCACTCACCTTTGAGCTACGTGCCTCCATCGCTTGGATTATATTCGCGACGTGCCAATAGTCATCGCGGAGCTTCGCAGGCACCATCTTGCACGAATGAGCTCGCTGTCCGGTCGGATGGGTTTTAAGCCGGAATCCCATCCTGACAGCCTAGGCTGATAGAGGTTAAAGATTTTGTTCTCTTTCGCAAAGGGTGATCCACCATGTGCTCGTACCTTTGCAAAATTCCAAATTCCAGTCCGAACCGGCCATGGAATTCAATCCGGTTGCCTTCTCACGATGAGTATGTCAAATGACTGGCAACCTACCAGGATATGTTGGTATGCCATGTTGCCATGTATGACCGGAATCGCATGCACACACACACACACGCACACCTTTTTTCTTCTTGCACACTCCCAGGTGGCATCACGTCTCCCTGAGTGTCCGTCGGAAGGTGGCTATCCTGTACGTCGACTGCCGGAAGGTTGCTTCTGTGAAGCTTGGCAGGGACCGTCGATCAATTTGGGAGAACAAGGGAGACGTGACCATTTCATTTCAGGTACGCGAAATTGAATAGCAAAAGTGTAATCGGGGCACAATGTAATTTGTGTGGATTTACTCACACACCAAATGTGAATAAACTCACTCGATTATTTCATTGTTTCATCGTTGGATTAAGTACATGCTCGTAACGTTCCCACTATTCCCTCATGTTGGCAAATTTGTATCTCGATTGTCCTCTCCTTGCATTTCCTGCCACTCCAGGGAGTTTTACAGCAGCTGGTGATTACAGAAGATTCTCGAGCTGCAAAAGAACACTGTTTGAATCCAAGTTTGGATTGTTCTTCATCATCAACTATTCTTCCTGGACCCAATCCTGCCACTCACTCTTTGTCGCCTCAAGCTCAGGAAGCGGAGGAGGTCTGTTGCTCTTCTTTATACGACTACTTTGTCTATTTCTGTCTCAGTATGTTTTGCTCAATCCTTGCATAATTATGATGGACACTGACAGCAAAGGAAGTACATCAACGGATGTTGAGCTGGGTGCTGGGTATGCCATCTGCCAGCATTTACTACAGGGGGACATTAAACATCCCACGATGTCTTTTGCAATGAAATGAACGGGCTGTTGTTTGCATCCCGTCCAAATTCCAAATTATAAGTTCCAAATTCCTGCCCTAAAGGCATTGTGTTTGCGGGAGAGCCATGCTCCTGTAAGTGATGCAACCAACAGCCACGCAGATTGGTGAATGGATTGATGATCTGACAGAGTCGTATGTTTATTGCACGGACACAGCCTGAAGGTGCTAAATTGAAGAAAGTTAAAATTGAGAAAGGAAGGAAAGGACGATGGGAGAAAAAACATGCAGTGAGGAGTGCGGAAGGAACGGGGAGGGGTTGGAGACATGAGATTGGGTGGAGATGGGAATAAGAAGGAGAAGGGAGAGAAAGGGCACATGAGGGTCACAGGTGGGTTAAGGATTCCTCAATATTTGCCTACGTAATAAATAGACTGCCGTTGTGCCATTGTGCAGAGACCTTGGAGGTTAATTGTGTATGGTATAAACTGCTTCACAAGGCATTCGTTGTTAATTGATTCAGGAAGCCTTTGTTTACCTCGATTTATATTGTTACTTGCAGTTCTTTGTTCTGGTGTGTGTGTGTGTGTGTGTGTGTGTGTGTGTGTGTGTGTGTGTGTGTGTGTGTGTGTGTGTGTGTGTGTGTGTGTGTGTGTGTGTGTCCTCCAGGTGGTTGGTACATTCCTCTATTAATGTGTGAAAATATATATTTTTTTCATATTTATCGTTTTCATTCCATTCCATCTCTCATTCCCCTTATGTTTTTCTCTCCCACATCTCTTTTCTCAAACCATCTTATCTTTATACCGGTAATGGAGGGAAAGTATGTTGTATGTATGTCGTATCATCTACTCCTCCAAGAGGATTTGACCGAGGAAGCTGTAACTTTCAGGGATCGATGAGGACAGCCTGAAGTTGTGCCTGTGCAAGTTTTGTTTGATTCCATCAAGTTTTGAACCCCCCCCCCCTCACAGCCCCCATATTGGCATTTTCTTACTCTGGGGGGAGAGGATGCAATTGGAATTATCCGAACCATGATGTATGATATATGCACACGAGCAGTGTGCATGTTTTCCCTTCATGTATGTAACGATGGAGGCAGCGGTCTGTTGCCTATACACCGCCCAAATAAAGGGATCGGTCGGAGGAACATGTTGCACACTTGGAACAAGATCACCTGTCGCGCGGGTACTCTGCCAGAACAATTAATAACTTTATCATTCATTCTCTCATCGATCTTTTCCAATC
Organism: Eptatretus burgeri; assembly: GCF_056783735.1. NCBI lineage: Eukaryota > Metazoa > Chordata > Myxini > Myxiniformes > Myxinidae > Eptatretus > Eptatretus burgeri. The sequence goes on along the minus strand of NC_140971.1, from coordinate 8,563,094 downwards.
GAACTCGATCTCATCCCTAAAAATTGGCTTTTCACATTCACGTGCAACAATCCGTGAAATGGTTAAAATTAATCTGCACTGAGTTTACTTGTGGTTCAATAGACATCCTTCACCGCCAAAACCCCCAATGGTGATTTCAAACAACAAAAATATATCAATTATCATTATTTCCTGATAAAAAAAAATTAGCTTTTTTGCACAAATTATTTTTCGAATGATCATGTTAAACTGAACAGAAAAAAAACGATGATGTTTACGAGGCGTTTCACAAACCAAGCCTGATTTATATTTGGCGTTTGTTACACATTATAACTTGTAATAAAAATTAAAAAAAGATGTAAGCTTTTTACAGTGATCTCAGGTTCCTGGAGGAGCCTGTACATATCTATCAAAGGCAGGACACATGAGTATGGGAGAGCGGAGCACCTTTAACAGGTTTTTCAACATTTGGCTCCACACCTGAAATGCCAAAGTCGTCAAACTTCCATTGTGGGCCAAAAATATGTTTTGACTTTAAGCTAAGTTCTGCCAGAAGCAACATTAGTCAGCATTTTTCCATCACGGCCAATTTGTATGTTAAAACCATATATCCGAAGCTGTTGAGCGTGCCCCATCTGCGGGGTACCTTCAACCTTGCTTGGGGGTACGTTGAACCATGCCCTTGGATCACCAATGAATTTAACAAAGATAATAATTCAAGGCAATTACAAACTCTTAATGAACTCCAAACAGTGTGACGTATTGAAATGTGACATATTTTTGACTCCAAAATGATTACTGTCCCCTGTCATATTACTCCCTGTCTTTGCGCATTCCTGCACGGCTCTTCTCATCAGGCTGCCATCAGCGTCCTCTCAATCTGTCAATCAATCTGGCTTATGGAGGCATATCATCTTCTGAAAGAAAGAAAGCAATAAGAAGCAGGTCAGGGTCAGGTATGGGAGCATGCGCCGGAGCAGTGCGTCGCTGCGTCCACTTTCCGCCGGTTCTCCAGGGGCCTCCATCTGGCCATCCCCCAGGCAGATAGGGTTCTCTTAATAAAAAGCACTGCTTCTCTTACATTTCTAAGTTCCAAAATACTAATTTTATAGGGACAAGGTATTTTTAACCTTAAAATACTAAATACCCCATTTAAAAAATTTACATCCATATCATTATAGTGGGGCACCTTGAATTGAACCATGGTTCGACCTGCCCCACCTTTGCAGGTTCAAGGTGCCCTCATGTAACATCATGACACAAAATGGATGCTCACTTTCCATGTCCATAGATGATCAATAATTGATTACTTTATAATTAGCCTGACTTCTTACACTGTCGGTTTAAATTGACAGACCCAAGTTTTCTGCTACATCTGTAGTGCCAGACAAAGAAGAACGTACCGCCATGAAATTTACTTTGGCCATCTTAAATCGAAAAAAATCAGTGTAATCTTGCAAAAGCAAAAGACAAGCACTAATGGCTGTAGTAGTTTATCAACTTATCACGAGGTGATCATACACGAGACACATCTACTGTATGTGAAGGGAGTTATGCTAAGGGAATTGATGACTGTGGTTCAAGGTGTCCCGTTTTCCCCTACATCCCATTGTACTTTAATAATTACATTGACATTAATAGACAATGGACAAACATGGTATGTGAACCTGGGTTACCTGCATCACAATGGACAAACGTATACAGTACGCTACTTGAGCACGGGTATGTTTGAAGAACATCCTTGATATTTGAGTCTCATTGAGAGGATTGGCCTTTCCAATGACCTTTGTATAAATTATAGCAATAATAAATAAATAAATAAATAAATAGATAAATAAAACAGATGACATTGTTAAATCCTAGATGGCCCATTGTAGCTAATACCTGCAAACCTCCCTTTAATTGATTTACTCAGCAACCATTCTGTCATTCCCATTTACCCATTTACCCATTTCCCTCAACCCCTTCACCCACTCCCACTTATCCTCCTTCTCACACTACCTTTTTTTTTTAACCCCTTCACCTATTTCCCTTAACTCCTTCACCCACTACCACCTTAATCCCTTCAATGACTTCCTCCTTTACCCATTCAGGTACTCCCCCTATACCTTTTCACCCACTTCCCCCTCTATCTATTTATCCACGCCTTTGTTTACCTATTCATCCACTCCCCCAAACTCTTTGGGTCATCCCTGAGTCGACTTCAAATTTCCTTTTCATGCAGAGTTCCATATTGTACAGTGTTATACCAACTCCCACACTTTAATGTTAAAACGCAAGTTGAGTGCAACACTCCCAACTCCCTAAAACCTTCGCTACACACCTTGAGCATAAGCTGCAGTTTTAAGCTAACTCGGTTCAGCGGTGCAAAAGTGCAGGTAAGGTAAACACCTCAAATGATCATGATAACTTCTGACGTCTATGGTTTTCCTCTGTACTATAATGGAGCTCAGTGTTTGTTATCTCCTCCTCGACAAAGCGTCAACGGTCCACGAAAATCAGCTATGTTGTACTTGGTATACATGACTCTGGATCGCAATACTTTTGAGCTCGCTATCATGAGCGAATCAGCAAAAATTAATGGGGTTAAAAAGTGAAGCCAAGGCCGCCGAGTATGAGCCATGCAGCCCGAGGTACATCACCGAACATGATTGGTCCAGTGCTATCACGTACCTTCCACATAACAGACCAGTGATGGCATGTTTACTATATCTATATGTATGTATGTATGTATGTATTTACGTATTATATTTATGTATATCCACTCTTCACCCATTGGTTGGACAGCTGACCTGACATCACCCACAATTGGAAACTGAAATACTTAACCTAAAGTACCCAGAGGACTCAAAATACCCAAAACAACCCCGAGAACCCAAAGGACCCTGAGGACCTAAATCACCTCGAGGACCCAAGAGACCATGAAGACACAAAATACCCTGAAGACCCTTAAAGACCCAAAAGACCCCAAATAGGCCAAAGACCTAAGAGATGCAAAATACCCTGAAGAGCAAAAATACCGGAAAGACCTAAAACATCACAAAGATCCAAAAGACCCCAAAGACCTAAAAGACCCGAAGACCAAAATATCTGAAAGACCTAAAATACCCCAAAGACCCAAGTCCTCAAAGACCCAAAATGCCTCAAAGACCCAAAAGACCCTGAGAAAACAAAACACCCAAAATACTCCAAGCACCAAAAAGACCCAAAGGACCCCAAAGACCTAACATAGCCAAAGGACCCAAAAGACCCAGAGGACGCAAAAGATCTCCATGACGCAAAACACCCAGGGGATCAAAATGCCAAGGAAACAAAAGACCACGAGGACCCAAATGACCCCAGGACACAATCAAAATACCAAGAAGACCCAAAAGACCCAACGTGAATATCTGGGACCCATGGAAATTGTGCATGATGTAAAATGTGACCAGGTTACCAACCCACCCCCTTCACACACACACACACACACACACACACACACACACACACACACACACACACACACACACACACACACACACACACACACACACACACACACACACACACACACACCCAAATCCATTCGTTGACGAGATTGCTAAGATTCCCATTAGTTGATGTGAGTGCTAAAATTCCCATTCGTTGATGCGAGTGCTAAGATTCCCATTAGTTGATGTGAGTGCTAAGATTCCCATTAGTTGATGAGTGTGAAGATTCCCATTAGTTGATGAGTGTGAAGATTCCCATTAGTTTATGCGAGTGTGAAGATTCCCATTCGTTGATGAGAGTGTGAAGATTCCCATTAGTTGATGTGAGTGCTAAGATTCCCATTAGTTGATGCGAGTGCTAAGATTCCCATTCGTTGATGCGAGTGCTGAGATTCCCATTAGTTGATGTGAGTGCTAAGATTCCCATTAGTTGATGAGAGTGATAAGATTCCCATTCGTTGATGCGAGTGCTAAGATTCCCATTAGTTGATGTGAGTGCTAAGATTCCCATTAGTTCATGAGAGTGATAAGATTCCCATTCGTTGATGCGAGTGCTAAGATTCCCATTAGTTGATGTGAGTGCTAAGATTCCCATTAGTTGATGCGAGTGTTAAGATTCCCATTAGTTGATGTGAGTGCTAAGATTCCCATTAGTTGATGAGAGTGCTAAGATTCCCATTAGTTGATGAGAGTGCTAAGATTCCCATTCGTTGATGGGAGTGCTAAAATTCCCATTCGTTGATGAGAGTGCTAAGATTCCCATTCGTTGATGAGAGTGCTAAGATTCCCATTCGTTGATGAGAGTGCTAAGATTCCCATTCGTTGACGAGAGTGCTAAGATTCCCATTCGTTGACGAGAGTGCTAAGATTCCCATTCGTTGACGAGAGTGCTAAGATTCCCATTCGTTGACGAGAGTGCTAAGATTCCCATTCGTTGATGAGAGTGCTAAGATTCCCATTAGTTGATGAGAGTGCTAAAATTCCCATTCGTTGATGCGAGTGCTAAGATTCCCATTCGTTGATGTGAGTGCTAAAATTCCCATTCGTTGATGCGAGTGCTAAGATTCCCATTAGTTGATGTGAGTGCTAAGATTCCCATTAGTTGATGAGAGTGCTAAGATTCCCATTAGTTGATGAGATTGCTAAGATTCCCATTAGTTGATGAGAGTGCTAAAATTCCCATTCGTTGATGCGAGTGCTAAGATTCCCATTCGTTGATGAGTGTGAAGATTCCCATTAGTTTATGCGAGTGTGAAGATTCCCATTCGTTGATGAGAGTGTGAAGATTCCCATTAGTTGATGTGAGTGCTAAGATTCCCATTAGTTGATGCGAGTGCTAAGATTCCCATTCGTTGATGCGAGTGCTAAGATTCCCATTAGTTGATGTGAGTGCTAAGATTCCCATTAGTTGATGAGAGTGATAAGATTCCCATTAGTTGATGTGAGTGCTAAGATTCCCATTAGTTGATGCGAGTGCTAAGATTCCCATTCGTTGATGCGAGTGCTAAGATTCCCATTAGTTGATGTGAGTGCTAAGATTCCCATTAGTTGATGAGAGTGCTAAGATTCCCATTAGTTGATGCGAGTGCTAAGATTCCCATTAGTTGATGTGAGTGCTAAGATTCCCATTAGTTGATGAGAGTGCTAAGATTCCCATTAGTTGATGAGAGTGCTAAGATTCCCATTAGTTGATGTGAGTGCTAAAATTCCCATTCGTTGATGCGAGTGCTAAGATTCCCATTAGTTGATGTGAGTGCTAAGATTCCCATTAGTTGATGAGAGTGCTAAGATTCCCATTAGTTGATGAGATTGCTAAGATTCCCATTAGTTGATGAGAGTGCTAAAATTCCCATTCGTTGATGCGAGTGCTAAGATTCCCATTCGTTGATGAGTGTGAAGATTCCCATTAGTTTATGCGAGTGTGAAGATTCCCATTCGTTGATGAGAGTGTGAAGATTCCCATTAGTTGATGTGAGTGCTAAGATTCCCATTAGTTGATGCGAGTGCTAAGATTCCCATTCGTTGATGCGAGTGCTAAGATTCCCATTAGTTGATGTGAGTGCTAAGATTCCCATTAGTTGATGAGAGTGATAAGATTCCCATTCGTTGATGCGAGTGCTAAAATTCCCATTCGTTGATGCGAGTGCTAAGATTCCCATTCGTTGATGAGTGTGAAGATTCCCATTAGTTTATGCGAGTGTGAAGATTCCCATTCGTTGATGAGAGTGTGAAGATTCCCATTAGTTGATGTGAGTGCTAAGATTCCCATTAGTTGATGCGAGTGCTAAGATTCCCATTCGTTGATGCGAGTGCTAAGATTCCCATTAGTTGATGTGAGTGCTAAGATTCCCATTTGTTGATGAGAGTGATAAGATTCCCATTCGTTGATGCGAGTGCTAAGATTCCCATTAGTTGATGTGAGTGCTAAGATTCCCATTAGTTGATGAGAGTGATAAGATTCCCATTCGTTGATGAGATTGCTAAGATTCCCATTAGTTGATGAGAGTGCTAAAATTCCCATTCGTTGATGCGAGTGCTAAGATTCCCATTAGTTGATGAGAGTGCTAAGATTCCCATTAGTTGATGCGAGTGCTAAGATTCCCATTAGTTGATGTGAGTGCTAAGATTCCCATTAGTTGATGCGAGTGCTAAGATTCCCATTAGTTGATGCGAGTGCTAAAATTCCCATTCGTTGATGCGAGTGCTAAGATTCCCATTCGTTGATGAGTGTGAAGATTCCCATTAGTTTATGCGAGTGTGAAGATTCCCATTCGTTGATGAGAGTGTGAAGATTCCCATTAGTTGATGTGAGTGCTAAGATTCCCATTAGTTGATGCGAGTGCTAAGATTCCCATTCGTTGATGCGAGTGCTAAGATTCCCATTAGTTGATGTGAGTGCTAAGATTCCCATTTGTTGATGAGAGTGATAAGATTCCCATTCGTTGATGCGAGTGCTAAGATTCCCATTAGTTGATGTGAGTGCTAAGATTCTCATTAGTTGATGAGAGTGATAAGATTCCCATTCGTTGATGAGATTGCTAAGATTCCCATTAGTTGATGAGAGTGCTAAAATTCCCATTCGTTGATGCGAGTGCTAAGATTCCCATTAGTTGATGCGAGTGCTAAGATTCCCATTAGTTGATGCGAGTGCTAAGATTCCCATTAGTTGATGCGAGTGCTAAGATTCCCATTAGTTGATGAGAGTGCTAAGATTCCCATTAGTTGATGAGAGTGCTAAGATTCCCATTCAATGACGAGACCGTGATGATTCCCGTTGCTTTATGGGTGAACATCACTATAACTATCTCATCCACCGAAAGTGTTTGGAGTTTATGTTTTCACCGCTGTTTGTTTGTAACTTGGCAAAAAAATTTTTGCCAGGTATGTTGGTTTGTTGTGTTTGTCTGTCTGTCACACGATTTTTGGCCGCAGTTTTCAAGTAATCGTTCTGAAGTTTTCTGTTGTTTTTTTTTTCTGAAGTTTTTTCTGTGTGTCACTGAGCGGCCAAGGACAGCAACGCTTAATTCTGGTGAAGATCTGAATCTGGATCTGGATCCGAGAATTTAAAAAAGTGATTCTTCACCATTGAGAGATGGGGCCAAACTATGATATCTCTCTCGGTTTTGGACGACTTGTGACACAACTCGGTGGAAGAGTTGATTTTGTGACAAGAACAAACCGATTCGATTTTGGTTCAGGTCCGGATTCAGATCCGACCTGTCAGTGGCATAAAAAATGTAAACTATTCAACCTGGCGGAGGTATGTTCTCTACCGAGTGCCGTCTGTTTCACCAAGTGTCTCTCTCTGAGTGATTTTTCATTCGTTTTTCTGTCTGTGTGTGAACAGGATATTTCAAAAAGTTGTTGACGGATTCGGACCAAATTTGGTGGACGTGTTGGGTGTATGACAAAGTAGAATTGATGAGATTTTGGTGAAGTTCTGAATCTGGATCTGAGAATTTTAAAGTAATTCTTCACCATTGAGAGATTTGAGCCAAAAATGATATATAGCACCATATTTGAAAAAGTTGTGACCGAGTTATGATAAAACTTAGTGGATTAGTTGGTAATGTGACAAGAACAAGCAGATTCGATGTTGGTTCGGATCCAGCCCATCTGTGGGATACAAAATGTAAACTGTTCAGTGTGGCGGAGGTGTGCGCTCTACCGAGCGTCGTTCTCGTTGCTTGGTGCATTGAGCAAAATGTGATTTTAAGTTTAAATTAATAATACAATGTTCCTTGTCTAGTTACTCCAGTAAGTTGCCCGTGCCCGCACGGGATTCCAAGCGGGGTAGGGATGGAGACGGCAAAAATGCAAATTGAATCTTCTGCCATCGAGTCGTCAAGCTGGGAGCAACAATTCACATTTATTGCCACATCTGATATAATATCAATGCTTTAATGGTGGTTTGGTGCTCCATTTGAATCTGTTTGTTCGATATATGTACCTTTTGATGTCTGGGGTACATAATAATTAAACGTTTGTATTGGTGTTAAAGTCGGTGACCAATTGGAAATTGATAGAAGCTCGGATATGGGTTTTTTTTCATGTCATGGTCTGCAATATTTAGATTAGAAAAAGTTTGATTTGTTTTACATCTCCAGTAATTAACATTTACATGTGCAGGCACATTCTTGTCCATCGATACAAGGGAGTTGCTTTGTTGGACAGTTGTTATGCTGTCGTTCAAACTCGGTTATATTATTATTTTAATGATATTTTAAATCATAATTATTAACAACCTGGTTTTTATTTGTGGTATCCATCAAACATAGCTGCAAAAGCTCATAGCCAGCTCATAGATACTCTCCCATGAGCCTCGATCTGTGGACTGTGTGTGTGCGTGCGTGTGTGAACATCCAACTGAAGATCTGGGCAGCCAGAAAATCTATCAATTAGTTACAAATTAATAAGATTCTTACTTTAGATAAACAACGATTTTGAGGTTTACAATTTGGATAAAATGAAGTTTTGGGGGTTAAAGGGATGCATGTAAGTTCAGCTTGATTAAAGTGTTGCTTTGTGTTCCTCCAGTTCCCTGTCTCGCCGGATGCTGGTGCAGCTGATTATTTTCCTGACGCAGAAATGCAGGTGACTAAAATACGAAACCCTATTGTGAAAATAACAATGGTGCAGTACTCGATGGGTATGCTATATGGCTTGTCACTGTACCGACACGCCACAGTTGAAGTGGTACTGTGTCGGTTTTCTTCTGCTTTCTCTTCTTTGTGTCCTTTTCTGTCAGGATAGAGTGGCAGAGACAGCCGGTTGGGACTATGACAACTATGACTTTGGAGCGTGGGAAGAACCTGGTATTGACGATGGAACCGCATGGGAGGAGGGTACCTGGTTAGATGGCGAGAGCCACGTGGAAAGTTGGGGTGAGAAAGAGGAAGAGGGAGGAGAGGCCAAGGAGAGGGAACTGGGAGAGTCAGCATTACTGGGGGTAAGCTTTTTTTATGCCTCCACCGACGATGTCGCAGGATGCATTATGTTTGTCCGTCCGACTGTCCGTCTGGCCGTCTGTGCGTGCGTGCATCCGTCCGTCAGTTCCCCGTGTCCGTGATAGGTTTTTGTTATCGCGATAACTTAAGAACGGCTGAAGGGATCTCAGTCAAACTTTGCACAAGTATGTATGATGATGTATACATCAACGGATTATATTTCAGCTTCAAGAGGTCAGAGGTCAAGTCAGAGGTCAAGTCAGAGGTCAAGTCAGAGGTCAAGTTAGGTAAAAATGTGATACTTGAGAACAGTCGAAGGGATTTAAATCAAACTTGGTACTAGTATGTATAATGATGTAATAATGTGGGCGGAGGCATATCGGTCAACGTCGCCGCGTCAAAGAGTGCTGTTCTAGTTTCTTCTGCACCAAAGTGCTGTTACCACACGATGTGCTGAGAGAATGAAATCAGAATAAAAAACAATACCATCTTGAGGATCAACTTGATGCTGGGGGAATAAGTTGGCATGAGCACAAGCTGGATTGGTCCTGGATTGAGTAGGCCGAACCGGGAAACTTGTCAGCATATGCTCGACTCGAGAGCTCAAACTCCAAGGAACAAGATCCAAACAGTTTGGTCACCTGACCTGATGCTTTACCTTGCATGTGGCACATCAAACGGCTTGACAGATAGCATCACGTGGTTTTCACATGCAAAACCCAATGTATTGACTAAACAGGAAGCGAAGTGCTGTTACACGTCAGCATTGGGTAACTTTAGGTAACTTGTGGTTGCACAAACCGAGGTCATTGGCTTGTTGATGCACTACCTGATTGGTAATCGGGTGCACGTCAACACACGTCTCAATGTTTACAGCTTGCCAGGATAGTTTCTGTAGTATTTTATTGTATACTACCTCAATGGTGTGAACTAATGGTGGACAGTTAATTACTACTATAAATAATTGTAGTTATTGTTACAGTATTAGTAATTTGCTGTTGTTTAATTCATTATGATGTACCTGATCATTTCCCTTGGTTTGTTCTGCACAGTTTCACGAAATAAGAGGAGAAAAAGGACAAAAGGGAGAGGCTGGAGTGATTGAACCGGTACTTTTTTTTATCTGAACAGTAGCTGCAACAGTACCTCACACTCCCAGCTTTACCAGCCTGTATCACCACTCTCATCTCTGGCCACCTCTTTAACCACTCCCACCCACACAACCACCCAAACTCTAACCCGCCCCTATAATCAGCAACGTTATAATAGTTAGCACCAAGAGGAGCGAGGGGACAAAGGGACATTGTCTGAAGGAGAGGGACATGGAACTGCATTGAATGACGAGTGAGACTGTGAAACTGAAACACTCACCTCTTTTGCAGGGGATGGTGATCGAAGGACCCCGTGGATATCCCGGCCCCCCAGTGAGTACACGTCCAAGGCACAACTGTGATTATGTTAATACAGCTATTGTCTGTTGCATAAATGCTTCACGTCAGGATAAAACACATGTATGGCCACATCCTTGCAAAGCAGTCCTTTTTTGAGAGTTTTAATGAAAAAGAAATTCAAAATTTTTACGTTATTCCTGATCATTGGCAAACTATTTGGTGTCTTCAAGAAATCAGCACTTGCAAACTTTCAGTTTTTACCTCCACCACCACCGAAGGTGGATGGAGGTTATGTTTTCACTCACGTCGCTATGTTTGTCTGTTTGTGAACAGGATATCTCAAAAAGTTGTTGACGGATTCGGACGAAATTTGGTTGAGAGTTTGGGTGTGTAACAAGGACGAAATTTGTAGATTTTGGTGAAGATGCTTTTCTTTTTCTTTTTTTGGTGAAGGTGAAGAACACACCTTGAAATCGTACCTGCACTCAACAGCCATTGATGTTTTATTTATTTATTACAATCAGTGACATTGAATGTATGTGTTATTTTGTAGGGTTTGCCAGGACCTCCTGGTTCTTCAGGCCCAGCAGGCCCTCCGGGTGATTCTGGAAAGACAGTGAGTCATTTTTAATCATATTAGCTGAGATGACGAGTATTGATGAAATAGTTTCTCACATTATTTAATTATATTAGGCTTTCCAGATTATTTCGGGATCACACTAACGGTATGATATCACTGGTGGCCAATAGGAATGAGGTTTGCTGAAGCTGTTGGGTTTTCCAGGCTTTGTTGGGTTTGCCAGTTTCACCTGTTGGTTTCAAAAATTAATATGTTGTTGCGAATTCGCGCCCGCCGGCGTTCGATCGGCCGCTCGACTCGAATGGCGGCTGCCTCGCCACCGGAACGGACAATTCTGTCGTGACCCTCTTGGACCAACGCCGGGAGCGAGTCATTGGTGGGGGTTTAACCTCGCCACGATCGTGCCAATTGTCCACCCGTGCAGGATAGGGTCGCTCGCCAAATTCAATCTACCTACAGTGGGGAGAACAAGTATTTGATACACTGCCGATTTTGCAGGTTTTCCCACTTACAAAGCACGTAGAGGTCTGTAATTTTTATCATAGGTACACTTCAACTGTGAAAGACGGAATCTAAAACAAAAATCCTGAAAATCAAATTGTATGATTTTAAAATAATTAATTTGCATTTTATTGCATGAAATAAGTATTTGATTCATCAGAAAAACAGAACTTAATATTTGGTACAGAAACCTTTGTTTGCAATTACAGAGATCAGACGTTTCCTGTAGTTCTTAACCAGGTTTGCACAGACTGCAGCAGCGATTTTGGCCCACACCTCCATACAGATCTTCTCCAGATCCTTCAGCTTTCTTGGCTGTCGCTGGGCAACACAGACCTTCAGCTCCCTCCAAAGATTTTCTATTGGGTTCAGGTCTGGAGACCGGCTAGGCCACTCCAGGACCTTGAGATGCTTCCAACGGAGCCACTCCTTAGTTGCCCTGGCTGTGTGTTTCAGGTCGTTGTCATGCTGGAAGACCCAGCCACGCCCCATCTTCAATGCTCTTGTTGAGGGAAGGAGGTTGTTGGAAAAGATCTCGCGATACATGGCCCCATCCATCCTCCCCTCAATACGGTGCAGTTGTCCTGTCCCCTTTGCAGAAAAGCATCCCCAAAGAATGATGTTTCCACCTCCATGCTTCACGGTTGGGATGGTGTTCTTGGGGTTGTACTCATCCTTCTTCTTCCTCCAAACATGGCGAGTGGAGTTTGAACCAAAAAGCTCTATTTTGGTCTCATCAGACCACATGACCTTCTCTCATTCCTCCTCTGGATCATCCAGATGGTCATTGGCAAACTTCAGACGGGCCTGGACATGCGCTGGCTTGAGCAGAGGGACCTTGCGTGCGCTGCAGGATTTTAATGCATGACGGCGTAGTGTGTTACTTATGGTTTTCTTTGATACTGTGGTCCCAGCTCTCTTCAGGTCATTGACCAGGTCCTGCTATGTAGTTCTGGGCTGATCCCTCACCTTTCTCATGATCATTGAGGCTCCACGAGGTCAAATCTTGCATGGAGCCCCAGACCGAGGGAGATTGACTGTTATCTTGAACTTCTTCCATTTTCTAATAATTGCGCCAACAGTTGTTGCATTCTCACCAAGCTGCTTGCCTATTGTCCTGTCGCCCATCCCAGCCTTGTGCAAGTCTACAATTTTGTCCCTGATGTCCTTAGACAACTCTCTGGTCTTGCCCATTGTGGAGAGGTTGGAGTCTGATTGATTGAGTGTGGACAGCTGTCTTTTATGCAGATAACGAGTTCAAACAGGTGCAGTTAATACAGGTAATGAGTGGAGAATCGGAGGGCTTCTTAAAGACAAAACTAACAGGTCTGTGAGAGCCGGAATTCTTCCTGGTTGGTAGGTGATCAAATACTTATTTCATGCAATAAAATGCGAATTAATTATTTAAAAATCATACAATGTGATTTTCAGGATTTTTCTTTTAGATTCCGTCTTTCACAGTTGAATTGTACCTATGATAAAAATTACAGACCTATACGTGCTTTGTAAGTGAGAAAACCTGCAAAATCAGCAGTGTATCAAATACTTGTTCTCCCCACTGTAAGTCCCTGCGCGAATGGTCGACCGGGCGATCGCACCTCGCCGCAGGTCGACTCCGGACACGGGCTGCTTGGGCGGCCCGTTCCGTGCTCTCGGCATAACCGAGCGGTGTTATCGCCGACCTGGACGGTTCAGATTAATTACCGGGCGTATTAAGCCCACTACAAACCCTTTACGTGAAGCAGGATGGAGGGTCAATAAAGAAAAGACGAAGCGAAACGGGAAAACAGTTCACACAATGCACATTTATTACGCGACACACGGAAAGCACACATGTACAGCCAAACAGTCAAAATGCACATGTAGCAGTTAAAACAAAAGAAACAATGACACAGAGTTACTACCGAATACGCGTACACACGGCAACACTTATACAGTTCTACTTTACAGACGGTGCCAACACACCTTTACTCAAAAGCAAAGGAAAGAAGCCACCCTCATAGACAAGGGGGCAGACGGGCCTGTAGGCCAATATGCGCGCGTGACCTGAAGGAGCGGCCAGGTCCGCGAGACCGGGTGGGTCCTATCCGTGTCCTCGTGACGCGTTGGCGGACGAGCCGCAGATGTGGCCGCGTGGCTGTGCCCCAACTCCGTGCTCCTTGGCGGGTTTAGTTGGCACGACGTTTGGAGTGGGGTGGGAACAGGGCCCCCTTTGTTGCACTATCTCAGCACGGGGGAAAGGGGGAATTGTTGATTCCCTGGGGGAGGGAGAATGGCTGGCTGGCTTGGGTCCCGCGACGAGCGATCTCGCACCGACCTCGTCGCCGACCGCCGTCCTTCTCGCCTCGGACCCGAGCTCCTTTGCCTCTTCCCGCAACTCTCCTCAGCCGACTGCAGAACCCAACTTGATGACTTCGCCACCCGACTCCACTCTCTGCTACACCGATGGCTCGACTCGCTCTTTCTCTGCCGACACACACTGCTACTGCCACACTCTGCCACGATTCGCCTTGCGCTCGCCGTTTTATAGGCCGGCAGGAGAAAACAATATGCAAATTTCCGGATCAGGATGACCTCGGGGGCGGAGTCACGCTCGCCCATTGGACGGAGGAAAAGTGGGCGTGAACCTCCCCTGATCCTGGAATTTGCATATATCGATTTCACACCGACGCGCCTGGAGGTGGGGCCAAGCCGCTCCGCGCTTGCTAATTGGACGGATCAGAAGTGGGCGTCGTGTTCCTGATCCGGATTCTCCCTCGGAAAGGCCACTATTTGCACTTGGGGCTCGGTGTGTACCGCTGAACGAGCCCAAGACAGCCAGACGCCCAGTGTCCATAGGCGGCGCGGGAACGGCCGTAGGAGAGAGGTGAGGGTGGTGGAGGGTTTATCGGTGGTGGGTTGATGGTTATGGCGGTTGAGACGTCGTTGGTTCAAAATAAAGATAGAACAGAAAAACGGCTATCTCAAAGCGTCGCAGCCCGAATGAATCACATAAATTCCCTCTCGACAACGGATTTGGGGCTAACTACACATGTACTTCGAGATATCTCACCTACGGGCCCTTCATGGTGTAATGTGAATTTCCACAGCCGTAACAATATGTTGTTTTAAAGGACACTCGTGATAATATCGGTTAACACCACTATAAATTTCCATCATGGGATAATGATTGTGTGTTTCACCAGCTAGTTGTTATCCAATCCTGCTCCGGTGCTCTTGCTTCTCCTTTGTCTGCTTTCTTCCGTCTATCCTTCTCCTTTTTAGCATCCTGCTGTCTGCCTGGAAGTCCACTAACATCACTCTCATCCGTAAGAAGATGCTAAAAAGAGATCGCCTCGATTGCAGATCAGTTGGCTTCCATCCATTGCACTAACAAAGTCGTGGAATCCATTGACGCTGCCAACTCCAAGCCTTTACTGTCTTCAAAGAGCCTCATCTATAAATATCATTTGGGATTCTGTCCCAGACACTCGTCTATGGACATGTTGCTCCTTCTATCTCTGATGGCCAGAGGCTCGAAAGCTCAAAGACATCAGAACCATCTCCAGGGACATATATCGGGCATTTGGCACAGTCTGGCATTCTGCTTTGCTTGCCAAGCTCGCTGACTGTGGCACATCAGGCAGCTTTCATTTCTGGCTTTCTCCATTCCTGCAATCAACACTTTGCTATCAATGAAACCCTCTTCTCTCCTCTCCCACTCGAGGCTGGAGTGCCTTTAGATAGCGTTTTGGGCCCAGTGTTGTTTCTCTCCTACGAGAACGACTTTTCAGCTACTCGGGGAAATCCTCTCTTCCCTTTTGTGGATGACTATACATTGTGCCATACAGTCCTCCATCCCACCGACAGCAGATGGCAACTGTGTCAATCTCTGCTAATCTGGAATTGATTAGGTGCTGGTCTGATAGATGGAACATGTTTTTTAATCGTGAGAAATCTGTCTTATCTTGTCGTTCCATAAGGATGGTCAAATTTACCCAACTCTCTATTTCCATATTAAGCCACTGGAAAAGCTTCAATCTCTTGAACTTCTCGGTCTCACCATCAGCCCTGATCCCTCATTGGCCGATCATAAAGCAGCGATGTCCTCCGAGGCCAGCAATCGACTGGCCATTCTCTGTCGTTCAATGCTATTCCTTGTGTAATGAGAATGACTCGGTATACCGAGGTCTTTGTCCGTAGTTCAATGGAGGACTGCTCTTATCTATGGGCTGGTGCCCCAGCATCATCTCTGACTCTTGGATTCTGTGAAATCTAGAGCTCTCAAAATTATTGGAATTTCCTGCGACGAGGCCGAAGCACAAGGTCTGTTGCTTTCATATCGGTGTCAAATCTGTGCTCTCTTTTATTTATTTTTTTACCACCTCTCCTCTGTGGCAACACTTTCTGACCTTGTCTAGCTCATCCAGGATGCACACATTTTTCCAACAACCCCATCTTGGTTAAATTCCCAAGATTCAAGCTTTTCTCCCGTTTGTGGAACAGCTTTCCAGAAATGGTTCAATTCGACCTTTCTCTCCAGGGGTTCATGTAAGCGGTGCACCACAATCTCTTGTCATTCTCTATCTTGACCTGCAATCGTGCTTGCTCTTCCATGAGCCTCAAAGTTGTGGAGAGAAATTAACAATGTTTTCTACTCCAATTTTACCCTACCTAACCCAAGCCTCCTACTTTGTATGTGACTGTGTTTCCTCCCCTCCTCTCTCTCTCTCTCTGTTTCCTCATTTTCCTGTTCTTTATTCCCAAACTTCTTTTGTCCGACTGATTCCCCACTGTCACGACATTACCCTTTATTATCCCGCTCTTCCATGAGTCTTGATGTTGTATAAAAAAATAAAATAATTGAGCAATCATTACATCTTTCGTTGTTGCCAGAAAGGACATTTCCTCATTGCAATTGAACGAAGTAACGGGTCCCATTTCCCCGGAGTCTCTTCTTTGGGATGTCGGAAAATGTCTCGCCGGATATTCGATGATAACACAAAAGAGGCAAAAATATGATTGTAAAACCCAAACACTACTAATATCCCTCAACGGCACTAATATCTGTTATTAGTTTATTCGTGTTATCTCGATATCTATATAAAAAGAGAGTTCAGTCTCAGCGTGCATGAGTGCATCCGTCCGTCCAGCTGTGTGTGACTATATGTCTATTATTTATGTACGATTGGAATGTACCTTTCGACCCTTTAGACTGCTGAGACCCCTTAGACCTTTGAAGACCCTGAGGACCCTTCAGATGCAAAAGACCCCGGGGCCCAGAAGTTCCAAAAAGTCTCCGAGGACCCACAAGTCCCCAAAAGCACCAAACGTTCCCGAGGACGCGAAATACCCAGAAGTCCCAAAAGACCGCAAACACCCAAAAAGACCCTGAAAACCCATAAGACCCTTTAGACCCCCTCGACTTTAACACCATTTATACCCCTTTCCACTCTTCAGAGTTCAGACAGATTAGACAGCTTCGACCCTTGACCACTTCGACCACTTGGATCTTCTTGTATCAAAAATGAAATTTCATTTCTAGAAAATAATTGTTTGTATTATGATTGGTGAAAATCATGCCAACACAGCAAATCTGTGATCCCATCAATCTCCGCAACGACATGTGGAGAGGTGAGCGTAGCGAGCCGAACTTCGCTAGTTATATTTAATTGTCAACTGCAAGCTGGTGTGTCCGTCCCTCTGTAGTAGAGTGGATGTCATGACAGGCCAACCTTCCATGGTCAAGCTGACATTGTCCACAATCCTTTTAATCCCAGGATGATCCGTTTCCATGTCCACATTACAATAGTTTTATAATTAATGGGTCACTTCAGCTTTTGGGAGAGGGTTGAGGGATGAAGTTGGGTGATGAGTACACATGTGAGTTGGTTCTCATTGTTCTTGGTTTAATGACTGATTACAAGACTTGCGTTGCTGTTTGAAAAGCCGGTTGGTCCTTCCACCATGTGTACCGGTGTGTAATCCTAAAAGAACCGGTTTTATCCATTTCATTTACCTTTTTCATTGATTATACGATAGTTTAAACTTTATCCCTGTTTAAAGTTTATTTCACACTATTTAAACATTCCTTACGAGTAATTTACATATTACATATGCAAAAAAGTAAAAAAAATAATAAAAAGAGTTGAGGTAAGGAGGATAACGGACAAATAAAGGAAATTGAGGTAGGGTGTGTGTGTGTGTGTGTGTGTGTGTGTGTGTGTGTGTGTGTGTGTGTGTGTGTGTGTGTGTGTGTGTGTGTGTGTGTGTGTTACAAGATGCATTGGAGAATAGTGAATAGTGTGGGTGACGGGATCAAAAGTTCTGCCATTTTTACCAAAGGCGGATGGACGTTATGTTTTCACCCCTGCCTGTTTGTCTGTCTCTCTGTTTGTTTGTTTTGTGAGCAAGATATCTCAAAAAGTTATGAACGGATTCAGACGAAATTTGGTAGACAGGTTTGTGTGTAACAAGGACGAATTGCTTGAGATTTTGGAGAAGATCGAGATCCGGATATGAGAATTTTTTAAAAAAGTGATTCTTCACCATTAAGAGAAAGGATGAAAAACTATGTACAACATGACATCTCGGAACGTTATGCACGAGTTGTGACCAAACGAGTTGGTCAGGTGAGGCCAACAATCCGATTCGATTTTCGTTCAGGTCCGGATTCAGATCCGACCAATCGGTGGCATACAAAACGTAAACTGTTTGGCCTGGCGGGGGTATGTTCTCTACCGAGTGTTGTTGTAGTTTATGTAATACGTAAGAGTTTCCTTTGTCATCTTGGAAGTCACAATTAAATGTGGGGTTCATTCGAATGGTGATGTAACCGGTAACGCACCAGTGACTCTTCTCACCATTTCCTTTCGTCCTTTATAAAAAGTTTTATTTGTCCACATACAGGGCCCGAGCGGTCGACCAGGCCTCCCTGGAGCGGACGGGATTCCCGGAAGCACAGGAACCACACTCATGTTGCCAGTAAGAGGGATGCAATGCAGGAATCATTTGAGTTGTCAAAAAAATAAAAATCACTATTTTTGTGATGTCAGAATTTTTTTTTTAAATGTTAATTTGTACAAACAACCAATTTTTGGGTTTGTACAAGTCTCCTCTTTCACATGGTTTTTAAATATATTGTGTATCGAACCCAAGTGTCCATAAAAGAGTTTACACATACATTGCATACATGGCAAGGACATCTGGAAATGAAAGATAAAGTACTCTACGACACGTCAGACGATGTTTGAAGATCCAGACGATGAGCTCGTGACGTGCGAACATTGCGATCGATGCCTGGTGGTTTACCACATGCCTTGGGTTTTTCGACGAGAAGGCTGACTTTTAGTGAGGCAGCCCTGACATACACTGCAACTGCTCTGATTGCAACACGAAGGTTACCGAGACGACCGTAACCGAGAAACTTATTGAAGAGCGATGTAAGTTTTATTTCGGTGCATTTCGAGGATGGTAACGGAGAGGCCGGAGGCAGACGAGCAGGAAATAACCGAGCTTAAAATACAGATGACAAAACTGTCTGAGGACCTCAGAGCAAAACTGACAGACATGAAGATGTTGGAGAGTGAGACCAAAGACAGCATTGACAAAACTACAACCAAAGCTGGAGACCACAAAGATTCAAATGATTTGGACATTTTCACAGAAACTCAGCTGATAGATTATTAGCGACCAGCAGTCCAGGGCTTCTAAACTTGTTGTCCTCAACTTCCTCGAGAATACACTCACAAACCGCAAAGAAGGCCAGAAGGAAAGTGAAGCGAGATTTCAGAAAATTTGTGAAAGGGAACTTGCAATGGTACCAGGCATTGCTAGTCGTGCAAAGTCAGGTTCAGTGGACCCGAACCCCATAGCTAGGCCAAAATGTCTTCTTCGGATGATGAGCTCAATCCAGCAGTCAGCGATATTGAACTCCGCTCTCAAATTCACGGCATCCGAAGACCCAGTGGCAATAAACTTCATTGTCAAAAGGGATGTTGCCCTCCTGAAAATGGACAAGCAGCAACAGAGGTTGGAAGTAAGGGAGAAACACGCAGAGGCAGTGAAGAATGGGACTCCAAATACGATGGAAGGCAACAGAGGGGTATTTGCAGTCGAAATAGAATAGGCCAGGGCGGCATGGCAGAATTCCTCGAGACAACCGATGTGTATAAGAGAAAGGTAAGTAGTGACAGTGCCAATGTAAATAGTAGCTGCTCATGCACATAAACTCTCAAAGCCGACAGAGGAAAGGGAACATGCTGTCAATCCAGATAACATATCAAGATCAGAGACGTGGCTGGATGGCAGTATCGACGTCGTGGAGATCTTTCCGAGTTACCTGAGCTTTGATGTCCGTCGACGAGATGAAAACATTGGCCCGTACGGCGGAGTCTTAATAGCAGCAAGAGGGGTGAACTCCAACTGGGCGAGTAACAATATGAAGAAGCATTGAGATGATCATTGGTGTACTTTATTTATTTATATATTTATTTATAGTTCCACTTATTGTGGTGGCATGATTTCATGCTTTCAACTGGCTATGATCAATGGTGCATTACCACTGCTATTGAGTATAGGGGTGCCACTGATGCAATGCCCCTATTACCAGTTCACCGTTACTCATTTCGCCAACCTCGGAAGGATGACAGGCTGAGTCAACCCCATGTGGTGTTAATTCAGCAGCCAACAGGGCTCAAACTCAGGACCCTAGGATTCTAAACCACCCACCCGAGCTGCTAAGCCAGCATCAGGCTTGAATGGTGTACTGCACACGACCAAACAGCAGAAATTAATGATCACAGCCAACTATAGACTCCCAAATGGAGTAGGAGAAAGTTATTTGGAACTTGTCAAGGAAGAAATGTTAGCGTGACACGTCGTGGATAAGAAAAAAAACATCCTCATCATAGGAGGGGACTTTAACTTACCAGACATCAAGTGGGACAACCTTCGCACGCGTGGCAACCAATACCGAGCCAATGCCAACAGAATGTTGCTTGATTGTAGTTGCTGAAGAAGGACTTGAACGACAAGTTGACCTTCCTACCAGGAAAGACAACACCCTTGACTTTCTACTCATGACACACCTGCGCTGCAAACAAAGGTGTATACCACTTCCACCCATTGGTAGCAGTGACCACGACATTGTGATGTATGAGACCGCCCTCCACCCACTCTGCACACAACTTCGTCGTCAGCAAATATTCTTGTGGAAAAAGGCCGACGTCAAGTGTATTGGGCAAGATATTGCAGCCTTCAACTGCGAATTTACTGGAAAACCTCAAGAACTGTTGATGAACTTTGGGTGGAACCGAGGAACAAGTTACTGGATATAGTGGAAAGGAGAGTACCTTCAATGATTACGTCATCGAGAAAGAGTCACCTGTGGATAAACAGACAAATATGACGAGCGATTCAATGGAAACAACGGGCTTACACAAACACAATGAAGTCAATTAACGACGAAGACATGGTTCGACATAATAAACCACAACAGGACCTGAAGTACCAAATCAGGAATGCCAGTAAGAAAAGAACTACATGGAGGAAGAGGTCAGTGAAGATTTATCCCAACAAGAGATTCTGTATCTTTGTCAAATGCAAGGGGTCAGAGTCATCTGGATTCACGTCACTGAAGAACAGGAACAGATTCCTCAGAAGGGACAACTTGAGCAAAGTAGAGATATTCAATGAACGGTGTGGTGAACAAGGGTGCAGGCCCTTACCCACCAATCCACAATATCACTTTGGATACCAATGGAGTCGTTAAATTATTGAAGAATCTGAAGACGGACAAAGCCAGCGGTCCAGACACGATATCAGCCTTCATCCTCCAAATAGCCGCTGACGAGCTCGCCCCATCACTCTCAATCATTTTCCAGCTGTCTCTTCATCGAGGAGAATTGCTGGAAGTCTGGAAAAAAACCCAAAAAACAACAGGCATGGATTATTCCTGTCTTCGAAAGGGAGATAAACTCCTGGCTGCAAACTACTGCCCTGTAACACTTATTTAGATGACATGCAATGTTCTGGAGGATGTAGTCCATGTATAGTAGCATCATGAAGGACCATGAACAGTACGACATTCTCTATGATCATCAACATGGTGTCCGAAGGATGCGTTCTTGCAAGACAGAGACGTAATCATCACGACCCACGAGATCACTCTCAATCTATCCAGATGAGATTAAGTTAACACCATCCCATGGGATTTTAACAAAGTACCCTACTCCCATTTGCTGCATAAACTACACTACTATGGAGTATGGGAACCCCTAATGCGGATTAAGGCTTTTCTTGGAAAATTAACACAGGAGGTATAACTGGAAGGTGTACTCTTCTCTAAGGCTGATGTAGTGTCGAGGGTCCCCCGAGGGATCTCTGTTCTTCCACACCTTCATAAATGACCTCTCAGAGTGTGTTCGTACCTCGCATACCAAGATCAAATGATTGCCTCCTCTTCAAGAAAATATCGGACAAGGAGGATCACAGACAACTCCATGATGACCTGTCCTTGCTTGAGCATTGGACGAAAAGGTGGAAGATGAAAGGTAACCGAAGATGGAATCGAAAGACACTTTCATTAGGATCATGCCAAGCAGGACCAATCAGACTCACCGAACAGAATACTCCCTGCTCAACCAGCCCCTTCAGAACACTGGAAACTGTAAATACCTCGGTGTCGCTTTCACAGGTAGGATGACGTGCTCTAAACACCTTGCCATCGCCACCGGCAACGCCAACAGAACTCCAGGATTTCTCAGAAGGAATTGAGATGACAGCAGTCCTCAGGTAAAGGTGGCTGCCTATAACACCATGGTTAGATCGAGGTTAGAGTCCGCATCACCAGCATGGGATCCATATCTCCAGAAGGATATACGGCAACTATAACGAGTCCAGAGAAGGGCCGCGAGATTTGTCTGTAGTAACTATTGTGTTATGATGCTCGGATGTGTGTAGAAAATGCGAAGTGACCTCAGATGGAGAAGCCTGGAGGCCAGGTGGAAGGCCAACAGGCTTCATATTCTGTAGAAGATTATTTTTTTCTAATTTAGCTTCAATGCATATCCTTTGTCTAATCGTCCCTTGCCCTTTTTCTCTCCACTCAGTTCCGTTATGGCCGTAGTTCTGCCGAAAAAGGCCCAGTGTTGTCTCCACAGGCAGCGCAAGCAGAGGCCATATTGCAACAGGCCAGGGTGAGTACACCGTGTATCAATGGGGGTGCATCAGGAGCGAGGGTGAGGAAGATAAGGTTGGCGTGTCAGGTGTAACGATCCATCTTGGCTATAACTGAGACGCATCCCTCACTGTCGGCAGTAGTTTTGTTGAACCTGTTGATTGATGGATTGTAATGGGGCCATCACCTTAAACACGCGAGTTTAGCGGCCATATTGTAATGGGAGCGGCCCTCATCCACAAGAAGGGATTAATGATTTTTGAGAAAACGTCTCGCCCCGTGAACGAGCAATAGCAAGATTCTCTCACTGAGAGAGTGAATGTACGAGGGTCACGATGAAACGTTCCATCAGTAAATGTGTGTGTGTGTTTGTGTGTGTGTGTGTGTGTGTGTGTGTGTGTGTGTGTGTGTGTGTGTGTGTGTGTGTGTGTGTGTGTGTGTGTGTGTGTGTGTGTGTGCGTGCTTATGTGGTCCGTTAAATGCAGAGACCATTAGGTCATTCTTGTGAGCCGTTGAGCACAGAGACTTGCAAAGAGAATCAGAATTAATGCAATGTTCGATTTACTAGTATGACTCGAAAATGGAGCTGGAATAACCCTTTAATCCCATCATGATCCATTTTCTCCCTCAGTTAGCAATGCGGGGGTTGCCCGGAGCTTCCGGTTTGACAGGAAGACCAGGTGCATTGGTGCGTATGCTTCTTTTAGAATCGTTGTTCTTGTTGTTGTTGTTGTTTTTTTTTAAAAAAACTTACTTTTTAAGCTTTTTATGCTCTTCGCGAACAATACAATTGAGCAAAAACTTTCAAACAAGACCCTCTCATGGACAGGCCCTCACCACTCCTACGGTTGGCAGTGAGTGTCCTGGAAGCAGCGGGGGAAAGAGAGTGGCATCTCGATATATGGGAGAATTGCGTGCTCAGCCAGCGGGTTGCCTCGATAGCTCGGATGGCAGAGCACTGATTTGCCTGTCATTCATAACTTTCAAACGGTGAATTAAAGTATTGGATTCACAGTTCAAAAATCTACCAACCAACCAACTGGAAACCACGGCTATTGAGGAAAGTGAACGTTCAAAATGTAATGTTACAATTGTCCTCACCTGAACCGAATGATCTTGGAAATTTACATTGCAAGTCACACTTGCCACATCATTTTCATGCATGTCTGTGAACGACCCAGGTCCACACTCTACGTAAGTTAACCAGACCCAGTGGAGTAATGGTGAGCTTGTCCGCTCTGACTCCGGGAGGTCGGCGGTTGAAACCCCATGTTGTACCAAAGACTACTGATGGTACGTGCCTGCTCAGTATTAAAAATGAATGGAGCATGGACAAAACAACCATCTGTTGGCAACCATTGTGCAGGTTTGATGGGTATAATGGCCTCCTCCTGTGTTGAACTTTCTTGAAAGGGAACCAATCTTATTAATTGAAGTTTGCCTCCCACATGATCTAATCGGTTTCGGAATATCTAGGCATCATTTGACACCAAAATGAGTTGGCTTATGATGTCAGCATGGACAAGGAGTGATGATTCAGACTTTCGATTTTCATTGCTGCAGTGCCATTTTGAGGGTGCTGATAAGGTGCTGTCTTGCTGCACAGTTCAGAGAAAGACCTCCTTCAGGTCAATCAAAGGTTACAACCCTTTGTGAGGATCGTCATCTTGTCATCTTTGTGAAAAGGAGCTTTTTAAAAAAAATTTTTTAAACAGAATGATCTCTCCAAAGTCATCTCCAAAGAGCAATTGGCACCAACAACTTTTGACCCAGAAGTTCAGAACAAGCTTCATGCTTGTGGTACATGAGGTCCAGAAGACCACTACTCTGCAGCGCTGCAACACCACTCCATTGACAGCAATACGTGCGATGGGTGAAGCGACATTTTAAAAAATGGATGGTGAACTGACGACGCCATGTTATTTTCTCAATGCATCTGTATGCTATACTTGTAGTCTTCAATGATGGGTGTGCTCGAGTCGGGAGACGAGGAGGGGAGTGATGTTCTTATTGGACCAAAGGACAGTATGATTGGTTTAGTGGAGCAGGGTAGCCTGATGGTGTGTACTCCATTCAAGTGGGCTAAACAACTGATGTTACAGTTATCATTGTGAGGGATGCTCTGACTGGTATCAAGTTCAGGAATGAGATTATTATATCCATCGTCATCCCTCGAGCCCAACAGAAAAGTCCCAACTTCATCTTTATGGGTGACAATGTCCGTCCCATCAAAGCCAGCAATGTGGTTGCCACCCTATGGTTGTTTTGTCCATGCTCTATCCTTCTTAAATGCTGAATATCAAGCAAGGAAGCAGCACATACCATCGTTAAAGTCTTTGATATGACTCACCCAGGGTTTGAACCACTGACCTCAACTCAGAGGAGGTGCTCTATCCATTACACTCATGAGTTAAGCAGTACGTTCTGGTCCTCTTCAACCACACTTACAATACAGTGTTTGAGAAACGTTCGTTACTTCAATTTCCCAGTTATATATTTACTTCTTTTTTTTATTATTCGTTCATCTTTTGTCCTTTGTCATTGATTGTTGTAATTGAATTTTTTCCCCACTTTTGAAGTCACAATTCGCTCTTTATTTCTTAATTTCCTCACTTCTTCATCCCAATGCTCTTCGTTATAATAAATGTAATTTTTTTTTTACTTCAATTCCATTTCTTCCTTTCGATTCTTGTTTTATTTTGCCTCTTTTTTTTATTATTTATATAAGGCTGTCACACACACACACACACACACGGAATGGCTGTCACACACACACACACACATGGATGAATCACGCGCGCACACGTGCAGACACAAACAGCAGAAAACACAAGACTTGGCACCAGATAAAATGGCCGTTCACCTTTGGGGAAGTTGCTTCCTGGAAGGCGCTGGATGCTAGCAGCTCCCTCTGGTGGTGGAGCTTTTCTCTCCACTGTCTGCGGGGCACTTTGAGGTCGAAATCTCCCTCGCCAAGGGATTCCAACCCACGGGGTTTGTTTGTGCTGTATCCTCTAAATGCTGAGCGCAACTGAGGAAGCAGTACATACGATTACTTTTTAAAGCCTTGAGTATGACTCAGGTCAGGTATTGGAGAGCTGCCAGAGCAGCACATCAAAGGGGTCAGAATTGAATCTCCACCTCATAGCACCAACCAGACTCAGAGCAGCGTTGTCCTTCGGCTCCTCCATTCATTCATCCATTATATTTTAATCACCACTGTTTATGTTCGTTTTAAATCTTCTTTTCATTTGTGTTTTTAATTTAACCCTTTCCTTCCACCCTTCACGTGCGCATTGTTTTGCTCGGAGTCCCACTTGCCTTTTCTCTTTTACAGGGCAGCCCTGGCCTCAGTGGTTTTAAAGGCGATGGAGGAGAACCTGGACCCAAGGTTAGTTTCTGGCTTTCTTTCACAATATTTTGTTATCATTGGCGAGTCCCAAAGTTTTTGATAATAATACCAAACCTGTGCACGTGTTTTTTTTATAATCCAATATGGCTTCATGCACCTTTTTTTCTTTCATTTGCCATAATTATATTTTCATCTTTTGCATTGGCTCACTAATTATTTTTGGCATCTGTGATCGTCAGAATTAATGATAACAGGGTAAAGGACGTTTGGTCCAACTTTGCCTATGGCATACCACCTTTCAGGGTGTGAGCTGTGCGGCATTGTGCTGGTACCTATGCCGATGCTGTACCGGTAGCCTGCTGCCGTACTGATAGCTTGGTGTATTGGTCTTGTTGACTTGTATACATGTACATGATAAAGGATCCATGGTATTTGTGCTTTGAAATAACATACCACATCCTCTCGCATTCCAGGGTCCCCGGGGAATTCAAGGTGCTCGAGGACCTTCGGGTGGATCAGGGAATAGGGTAAGTTAGCTTAATGGGGGTTTCTTGTTCGTCTTCTTCTTCATCGATGATAATGATACTATGTTTAAATCAAATTTCTGGTTTAAGTTTAAAAAACAAAATTTGTTCCTTCGTTTTGTAAACGTTTGTTTTGCCTTATTCCCAAACGCTATTTCAACTAGACGGGCACTCGGTAGAGTGCATACCTCCGCCACACAATGCCTGATCCACGAGAACATATCGTGCCCAATACATTTTTGAAATATCATGCTATACGGTACTATATCGTTTTTGGCCCCATCTCTCATTGGTTCAGAATCACTTTTAAAATTATATAATTCTCGTATCCAGATCCGGATTCGGATCTTCACCAAAATCGAATCCATTCGTCCTTGTCAGACACCCAACCTGTCCACAAAATTTCATCCAGATTCGTTCACAACTTTTTGAGACATCCTGTACACAAACAGACAGAGAGGGGTGAAAACATAACCTCCTTCACCTTCGGTGGTGGAGGTAACAATGAGAAATCACCAAGGGGTTGAGAAGCCACCTGATTACTTTAGCTCTTCGATGAGCTTCTGCCGCATGTCCAGAAACATCCTCGAGTCACTGCAGTGTACCACACAGAGAAGCCATTAACAAACGACACAAAGTACCGCTCCCTCCTTCCTCCGCCGTTCTTTAAAATGAGAACCATAGTGGATGAAATTGCTCATTCAATCAAAATTTCATAAAACTGTGCATCTAATTATTTTGATGATCATGAAGTGCAGACGTCGCAGGACTTTATTCAGAACAACTGCAGCTTGCATCATCAAGACGAGCAGAGCCACAAAGGTTCGCACAGTGAACAACTGGAGGAACACTACACACCTTGAGCTGCAGAATAGCTCAGTTATTTGTTAATAATATTAATCATCTTGTGGTCTTGCCTTTACAGGGTCCCCCAGGGATGGACGGTGCACGGGGCCTTCCAGGGGAACCTGGAGAAAAGGTGGGTGTGAAGCCTGACGAGGAGAGGGAATAGCTAATATGAGGAATTAGGTGGATGAATGAGGGTTTCGAGGAAGAAAGACAGTGAGGCTTGTGAGCAAGAAGTGTACACACCAGGAGCACTAATGGATTGTGAAAAGTTGGACAGGAAAGGAAACCTTAAAAACACCAAAGCATGGAAAAATCGGTGAATAAGGAATTTAAGCGTGGCATGAAAAAGACAATCCGATTTGGTTGTTTTATGTTCCTATCGGTGTGTCTCAAATTCTCTCTTCTATCTCCGCAGGGGGATCGAGGCTTTGATGGCCTACCAGGGATTCCAGGACAAAAGGGGAACAGGGTAAGTGGCTGTGATTAGGTGGACTGCAGGTGGCTTGGGTAACGTGGATGAACAGTAAAGTAAGGATACATAAACAACTGGAGGGTTCATCGAACACTTTACACCATGCAGTGTTTGAGAAAAATGGACATAAGCGGGGTCTGCGGGCGGAAAATTTGTTTGGTCGAGATGATGTAAAATGCCGTAATATTTTGTCTAAGTACAGCCAAATGAAAG
Organism: Eptatretus burgeri; assembly: GCF_056783735.1. Classification (NCBI taxonomy): domain Eukaryota; kingdom Metazoa; phylum Chordata; class Myxini; order Myxiniformes; family Myxinidae; genus Eptatretus; species Eptatretus burgeri. Next base: position 8,535,158 of record NC_140971.1, on the reverse strand, counting down.
GGTTTTGAAAGTGTGAAGACGGCGATTTGTGTTCTACACTGTTCAAGTATATTATTAAATTGAAATATAATAGAGGTTGTAAAGGTTGTTGAAAAAGTTTTTTTTTTTTCCCGGAAGTTTGCCGCCATTGATGCAGCATCTGAAACACCACCTTATCGAACATGTTACTTTAGGTTTTCTTGCCTGATTTTAGTTTCATTTATGACATCGTGAACTGCCAGACATTTATGACTGCCAGACAGGCAGACAGAGTCAAACAATACTCCTCTCTGCACATGAGTGATCGGGCCAAATTCAGACCCAAAGTACTGGTCAACGACAGGTTTGTTTTCTGATTCATGTTTTGGAGAAGAGCAGCAGGGGGTTAGAGAAAGGGTAGGGGGATGACGGATGGGATGTTCGTACCGAGACAGCTGATGGAGAAGATGCAGAAGTTAGGTTTGGTGGAAGGGATGTTCAAGGGAACGAAGGGAAGAGTCTTGGTTGTTCCTGGTATGTCTGAGGAGTTCAACGTGAACATCGGTTTGAAGCAGGGAAGCTCTCTCAGCCTACTCATGTTTATCATGGTGATGGAGCTGGTAAGCAGGAAGGTGAGCTTGAGGGGGAGTATGGGGAGGATGTTGTATGCAGACGATCTGACTGTTGTGGTGGAGAGTGGGTCGGCGATGCAGGAAGTACTGGGAGAGTGGAAGGAGGCATTTGGGAAGCATAGGCTGAAGATGAGTATGGAGAAGACTGAGGTGGTGATGGTCAGGCAACAGAGAAAATAAATGAATATCAGGTTAGAGGGGAAGCAGATCAGGCAGGGAAATAGGTTTGAGTATCTGGGAAGAACAGTGACTGGGGATGGTAAGTCCGAGGCAAAGGTGCGGAGCGGGCTTCAGGTGGGTGTGAATATGTGGAGGAGGATGGAGGGAGTAATGGCAGACAGAAATATATCGAGGAAATTGAAAGAGAAGGTTCTGATGTCATGTGTAATGTCAGGTAATACCTTTAACAGTCTGGAAACGGTAACACTGACAGAGAGGCAACAACAGAGGCTGCAGATTTTAGAGAACAACTGGGTCAAGATTGCGGGAGAGAAGAGGGTGGATACAAGGAGGATGGATGAACTGAGGGAGGAGATCCGTGTGCAGATGAGTGTGATGGGGAGATTGGTGAAATGCCGGCTGAGATGGGCTGGACACTTGGTGCGGATGGGGAAGAGAGAATGGCAATGAGAGCGGCTCGATTTCAGGAGCGAGGAAGGAGGAAAAGAGGTAAACCACTGTTGAGATGTGAGGATTGTGTGAAGAGGGATACCTGTCAGGTAGGTGTGGTTGGAGAGTAGAGAGAGTTGGCTGAGGACAGAGGGAGGTGGAGGAGTATCGTGTTCAAGGCAGAAGAATTAACTATTTTTGTTTCTATGTCACAAGCAAATATGACGAGTCAGCTGTTTACGTGTTATGATAAGATATTGTCTGTTTTCCACTGACCTCAAATAGGGTAGGCCACAATGGGACGGTATGGCTACGCCCGACTTGGCTCGTATTTAAGAATATCTGCTAAAAACACATTTCCTTTGTAAATGTTTCTGAAAGCAAGCATTTAAATTTGTTGTCGTTGAGATTGTTTAATTTTTTTTATAATTCAAGAGAAACAGGTTTTCTCCTTTAAACAGAATAGACAGCAACACTGTAGTCTCGTTACACGCAAGAGAACACAAAGGACACTTGTGCCACGGCCCAACATTTCATTCTCAAGCCCGATTCCAATTTTGAGGGCCATCCCTCTCAATAACTGAACTCGGCACATCTCGACCCGAGAAAATTCATAACGGGGACTCACTCGGCCCAACTGGACCTGAGCCGACCTTGGAGCAGGTTTCTGCAGCGGGTAATGCTTGGACGGTACGTGGATGGTGCACAGTAGTTCGTGTATAGTACAGTATGCGCGCTTCAGGGTTCACCTAATACCCCTTAGAATGAAATCCAAACAGGATATTTTGCAATAAAACATTCCATAAATAGTCTAATAATATATAGCAAGACTAAAACAAGTAGAGTACACAAAAATAAACAAAACAACCTGGATATAAGCTCCCTATTGTGCTCTGGTACATTAATTTTTTTAAATGTTGTTTTGAGTTTCATTGCTCAGTTTGGTTGAAATCCATGCCATTCAGTCACACACCCTCCTTGTTCAACATAATCGGCCAAAGCAACTAAAATGGTTCAAAACTTGGCGATTGGACAACGACATCGGCAGCACCATCAATGCGGTCGACTCGCTCGCCATTGGGATGAATAGTGCACTTGAGCGAGTAGTGGCAGAGCCGCAGGTTTCATTCTTGCTCGATCTACTCGATGACATGACTATTTGCTTGTAGTTCTACTGATGGAGCAGTTGACGAATTGACATTTCCATCAGTTGTAGATACATAAGGCTGATGGAGAAGCTTGCACATGCATCACATGCAGGACATGTACATCGGTGCAACATTGATACGAGTAGATGAATAACCACACGACCGACGATCGGAGCATCATGAGCTTGATGCACAGATGTTAACACCAAATGGGGCAACCACAACATCATTTTCCTGCAGACATCATGAACATGCGGTCAGATTAATTATTTTACACCATTACAATTATTAAATTAGGAAATAATACGTACTTTAAATGCTTGATAAATTACATCACAACCTACCAATAAATATCTGCTGTAAGATGTTTTACTTATTAACCTCTCCTGTTTCCAAAGGGACGGGAGAGGCGTGTGTGCATCCATATGACCACTCATCTACTTTAATATAGGTTGTTGATTTTCAGATCTAGTGTAATCTATATATCCATGGATTGTTGATTTTCAAACCACGTGGAATCTATATGTCCATGGATTGTTGATTTTCAAACCACGTGGAATCTATATGTCCATGGATTGTTGATTTTCAAACCACGTGTAATCTATATGTCCATGGATTGTTGGTTTTCAAACCACGTGTAATCTATATGTCCATGGATTGTTGATTTTCAAACCACGTGTAATCTATATGTCCATGGATTGTTGATTTTCAAACCACGTGTAATCTATATGTCCATGGATTGTTGGTTTTCAAACCACGTGTAATCTATATGTCCATGGATTGTTGGTTTTCAAACCACGTGTAATCTATATGCTCATGGATTGTTGATTTTCAAACCACGTGGAATCTCTATAACCATGGATTGTTGATTTTCAGATCTAGTGTAATCTATATCTCCAGGGATTGTTGATTTTCAGATCTAGTGTAATCTATGTATCCATCAATGGTTGATTTTCAGATCTAGTGTAATCTATGTATCCATCAATGGTTGATTTTCAGATCTAGTGTAATCTATGTATCCATCAATGGTTGATTTTCAGATCTAGTGTAATCTATGTATCCATCGATGGTTGATTTTCAGTTCTGGTGTAATCGATATAACCATGGATTGTTGATTTTCGAATCTAGTGTAATCTATTTTTCCATGGATTGTTGATTTTCAGATCTAGTGTAATCTATATATCTATGGATTGTTGATTTTCAGTTCTCATGTAATCAATATATCCATGGATTGTTGATTTTCAGTTCTCGAGTAATCTATATATCTATTGTTTGTTGATTTTCAATTCTAGTGTAATCTATATATCTATGGATTGTTGATTTTCAATTCTAATGTAATCTATATATTTATGGATTGTTGAGTTTCACTTCTAGAGAAATCTATATATCCATAGATCGTTGATTTTCAGTTCTGGAGAAATCTATATATCCATAAATTGTTGAATTTCAGTTCTAGAGGAATCTATATATCCATGGATTGTTGATTTTCAGTTCTTGTGTTATCTCTACATCCATGGATTGTTAATTTTCAGTTCTCGTGTAATCTATATATCCATGGATTGTTGATTTTCAGTTCTAGTATATTATATATCCATGGATTGTTGATTTTCAGTTCTTGTGCAATCTATATATCCATGGATTGTTGATTTTCAGATCTGGTTTAATCTACATATCCATGGATTGTTGATTTTCAGTTCTCTTGTAATCTATATATCTATGGATTGTTGATTTTCAGTTCTAGTGTAATCTATATATCTATGGATTGTTAATTTTCAGATCTCGTGTCATCGAAATATCCATGGATTGTTGATTTTCAAATCTAGTGTATTCTATATATCCATGGATTGTTGATTTTTCAGATCTAGTGTAATCTACATATCGATGGATTGTTGATTTTCAGTTCTTGTGGAATCTATATGTCCATGGATTGTTGATTTTCAGATCTAGTGTAATCTATATATCCATCGATGGTTGATTTTAAGTTCTAGTGTAATCTATATATCCATGGATTGTTGATTTTCAGTTATCGTGTTATCGATACATCAATGGATTGTTGATTTTCAGATCGAGTGTAATCTATATATCCATGGATTGTTGATTTTCAAACCACGTGGAATCTATATATCTTTGGATTGTTGATTTTCAGATCTCGTGTAATCTATATTTCCATGGATTGTTGATTTTCAGATCTAGTTTAATCTATATATCCATGGATTGTTGATTTTCAGATGTAGTGTTATCTCTACATCCATAGGTTGTTGATTTTTCAGATCTAGTGTAATCTATGTATCCATGGATTGTTGATCTTCAGTTCTTGTGGAATCTATATATCCATGGATTGTTGATTTTCAGTTATCGTGTTATCGATACATCAATGGATTGTTGATTTTCAGATCGAGTGTGATCTATATATCCATGGATTGTTGATTTTCAAACCACATGGAATCTATATATCTTTGGATTGTTGATTTTCAGATCTCGTGTAATCTATATTTCCATGGATTGTTGATTTTCAGATCTAGTTTAATCTATATATCCATGGATTGTTGATTTTCAGATGTAGTGTTATCTCTACATCCATAGGTTGTTGATTTTTCAGATCTAGTGTAATCTATGTATCCATGGATTGTTGATTTTCAGTTCTCGTGTAATCTATATATCAATGGATTGTTGATTTTTAGATCTAGTGTCATGCAGATATCCGTGGATTGTTGATTTTTAGATCTAGTTTAATCTATATATCCATGGATTGTTGATTTTCAGATGTAGTGTTATCTCTACATCCATAGATTGTTGATTTTTAGATCTCGTGTAATCTATATATCCATGGATTGTTGATTTTTAGATCTAGTGTTATCTCTACATCCATAGATTGTTGATTTTCAGATCTCGTGTAATCTATATATCGATGGATTGTTGATTTTCAGTTCTAGTGTAATCTATATATCCATGGATTGCTGATTTTCAGATCGAGTGTCATCCAGATATCCATGGATTGTTGATTTTCAGTTCTTGTGTAATTTATATATCCATGGATTGTTGATTTTCAGATCTAGTGTAATCTATATATCCATGGATTGTTGATTTTCAGATGTAGTGTTATATTCTACATTTATAGATTGTTGATTTTCAGTTCTAGAGGAATCTATATATCAATGGATTGTTGATTTTCAGTTCTTGTGTTATCGCTACATCCATGGATTGTTAATTTTCAGTTCTCGTGTTATCTATATATCCATGGATTGTTGATTTTCAGTTCTAGTGTAATATATATCCATGGATTGTGGATTTTCAGTTCTTGTGCAATCTACATATCCATGGATTGCTGATTTTCAGTTCTAGTGTAATATATATCCATGGATTGTTGATTTTCAGTTCTTGTGTAATCTACATATCCATGGATTGCTGATTTTCAGTTCTCGTGTAATCTATATATCGATGGATTGTTGATTTTCAGTTCTTGTGGAATCTATATATCCATGGATTGTTGATTTTCAGATCTAGTGTAGTCTATATATCCATCGATGGTTGATTTTCAGTCCTCGTGTAATCTATATATCCATGGATTGTTGATTTTCAGTTCTAGTGTAATCTATATTTCCATGGATTGTTGATTTTCAGATCTAGTGTAATCTATATATCCATGGATTGCTGATTTTCAGATCTAGTGTAATCTATATATCCATCGATGGTTGATTTTCAGTTCTAGTGTAATATATGTATCCATGGATTGTTGATTTTCAGTTATCCTGTTATCGATACATCTATGGATTGTTGATTTTCAAACCACGTGGAATCTATATATCTATGGATTGTTGATTTTCAGATCTCGTGTTATCTATATATCTTTGGATTGTTGATTTTCAGATCTCGTGTAATCGATATATCCATGGATTGTTGATTTTCAGATCTAGTTTAATCTATATATCCATGGATTGTTGATTTTCAGATCTAGTTTAATCTATATATCCATGGATTGTTGATTTTCAGTTCTAGTGTAATATATATCCATGGATTGTGGATTTTCAGTTCTTGTGCAATCTACATATCCATGGATTGCTGATTTTCAGTTCTAGTGTAATATATATCCATGGATTGTTGATTTTCAGTTCTTGTGTAATCTACATATCCACGGATTGCTGATTTTCAGTTCTCGTGTAATCTATATATCACCGGATTGTTGATTTTTAGATCTAGTTTAATCTATGTATCCATGGATTGTTGATTTTCACATCTCGTATAATCTATATCTCTATGGGTTGTTGATTTTCAGATCTCGTGTCATCAAAATATCCATGCATTGTTGATTTTCAGATCTAGTGTAAGCTATATATCTATGGATTGTTGATTTTCAGTTCTAGTGTAATATATATCCATGGATTGTGGATTTTCAGTTCTTGTGCAATCTACATATCCATGGATTGCTGATTTTCAATTCTAGTGTAATATATATCCATGGATTGTTGATTTTCAGTTCTTGTGTAATCTACATATCCATGGATTGCTGATTTTCAGTTCTCGTGTAATCTATATATCGATGGATTGTTGCTTTTCAGTTCTTGTGGAATCTATATATCCATGGATTGTTGATTTTCAGATCTAGTGTAATCTATATATCCATCGATGGTTGATTTTCAGTCCTCATGTAATCTATATATCCATGGATTGTTGATTTTCAGTTCTAGTGTAATCTCTATTTCCATGGATTGTTGATTTTCAGATCTAGTGTAATCTACATATCCATGGATTGTTGATTTTCAGTTCTCGTGTAATCTATATATCGATGGATTTTTGATTTTCAGTTCTGGTGTAATCTATATACCTATGGATTGTTGATTTTCAGATCTCGTGTCATCGAAATATCCATGGATTGTTGATTTTCAGATCTCGTGTCATCGAAATATCCATGGATTGTTGATTTTCAAATCTAGTGTATTCTATATATCCATGGATTGTTGATTTTTCAGATCTAGTGTAATCTATATATCCATGGATTGCTGATTTTCAGATCTAGTGTAATCTATATATCCATCGATGGTTGATTTTCAGTTCTAGTGTAATCTATGTATCCATGGATTGTTGATTTTCAGTTATCCTGTTATCGATACATATATGGATTGTTGATTTTCAAACCACGTGGAATCTATCTATCTATGGATTGTTGATTTTCAGATCTCGTGTTATCTATATATCTTTGGATTGTTGATTTTCACATCTCGTGTAATCGATATATCCATGGATTGTTGATTTTTAGATCTAGTTTAATCTATGTATCCATGGATTGTTGATTTTCACATCTCGTATAATCTATATCTCTATGGGTTGTTGATTTTCAGATCTCGTGTCATCAAAATATCCATGCATTGTTGATTTTCAGATCTAGTGTAATCTATATATCTATGGATTGTTGATTTTCAGATCTAGTGTCATCGAAATATCCATGGATTGTTGATTTTCAGATCTTGTCATCGAAATATCCATTGATGGTTGATTTTCAGATCTAGTGTCATCTATATATCCATTGATGGTTGATTTTCAGATCGAGTGTAATCTATATATCCATTGATGGTTGATTTTCAGATCTAGTGTAATCTATATATCCATTGATGGTTGATTTTCAGATCTCATGTCATCCAGATATCCATGGATTGTTGATTTTCAGATCTAGTTTGATCTATATATCCATGGATTGTTTATTTTCAGATCTAGTGTAATCTATATATCCATGGATTGTTGATTTTCAGATCTAATGTCATCCAGATATCCACGGGTTATTGATTTTCAGATCAAGTTTAATCTATATATCCATGGATTGTTGATTTTCAGATCTAATGTCATCCAGCTATCCATGGATTGTTTATTTTCAGATCTAGTTTAATCTATATATCCATGGATTGTTGATTTTCAGATCTAGTGTAATATATATATATATATATATATATATATATATATATATATATCTATATATATATCTATATATATATATATATATATATATATCTATGGATTGTTGATTTTCAAATCTCGTGTCATCCATATATCCATGGATTGTTGATTTTCAGATCTAGTGTCATCCATATATCCATTGATGGTTGATTTTCTGATCTCGTGTCATCCAGATATCCATGGATTGTTGATTTTCAGATTTAGTTTAATCTATATATCCATGGATTGTTGATTTTCCGATCTAGTGTCATCAAAATATCCATGGATTGTTGATTTTCAGATCGCGTGCCATCCAGATATCCATGGATTGTTGATTTTCAGATCTAGTTTAATCTATAAACCCATGGATTGTTGATTTTCAGATCTAGTGTAATCTATATATCCATGGATTGTTCATTTTCAGATCTAATGTCATCCAGATATCCACGGGTTCTTGATTTTCAGATCTAGTTTAATCTATATATCCATGGATTGTTGATTTTCAGATCTAGTGTAATATATATATATATATATATATATATATATATATATATATATATATATATATATCTATGGATTGTTGATTTTCACATCTCCATTTGTGTGTGCCTGTCCGTCCGTCCGTCACACTATCCTCTCCTCAAAAGTTGTGCAGAATTTCCCCAAACTCGGTGGTTATGATCACTGCGTGGCACGAAGAGATGCAAGAGTGGTATAATTTGCAGCCATGCCTCCTGGGGTGTATATACATTTAAAATATTTCTAAATGAATCTTTGTATTTGTAGAGGGACACATGAAATGCATAATGATTTTTGGGGATTTGAACTCTGTTTCATGCCCCAGGGGGAACTTGGGGTCGCAGGGGTCAAAATGTGCCTGGTGTTGGCTGAATGGTTAGGGTGGTGGGCTTGGGATCCTAGGATCCTGGGTTCAAATCCCACTCAGCTGTTGAATTAATACCAGGTGGGGTTGACTCTGCCTGTCATCCTTCCGAGGTCAGCAAAATGAGTGCCAGCTTGCTGGTAGACTGTGTCGGAATGGCGACTCATCCAGGATTGTGCCCACTAGCCAAGGAGACTGCTTAGGCAGCACCAACGCTCTGCACAGAGTATGGTCCCAATGGATGGATGGATGGGTCAAATGGAAAAGATTTAACTCAAAATTTGATTTTGGGTCATTTCTGGTGGAACTTTTTGCCATCTTTCAACTTTCCTTTAGGTGGGCAGCGTAGGGATTTGTGAGGGCGTGCCATCGACTTCGCTCCAGTTGAATTTATGTTGCTTACCCATTATCACTTACTGAACGAGGAGAGCTCATTGGATGCAGTGGCTTGTATTTGAATCCAATTTTTTTTGAAATAACCTTAAGCTGCCATGCAAATGTTGTACATACGTGGGTGTAGTCTGAGTACATGCATCGTTTTTCAGGGATATTAAGCTGACTGTCTTTTTGCTTTTTCTTTATACAAACTTCAAAACTCTACAACACATTTTAAAACATCAGTGCCCGTCCCACGTGCTAATTCCTTCATTAAATTCCAAATTTTCACAAATGATCCTGTCTTGGTGATTTTTCCCCGCTCTGCATTTGTCTCAGACCATTGTAGTCACAAGTCTGTTTTGAGCTATTGAATGATAATTTATGAACAAACTCTTCAAATTGTACTTAGACAGACTTTACTTGTTGAGTTTTAAGATGTTCCCAAATCTATTTTAGATGTGGGTATTCATGAAAACCAAAGCCAAAATAACCTTGGTATTTTAACGAGTCCGAGTTTTATGAAATGTTCCGATTGAACGAACAGGCAACTTTATACGAATAACTGTGAGGCAGCAGAAGCAAGCAAATTTAATGATTAATGATTTAGGGGAATTAAATTAAATTTTCCAATTGAGATTTTAATTAATATTTGTGAGATTTATGCCAAGAAATAACCATGATATGAATTTGCATTTAGCTGCATTATGAAAATGGAAAACTTTGTATTTTATTGAGAATGATTGTGATCAGAGTGCTGTTACAACCATGTAAACTATTTATGTGTCATACAGCTGAAACGATGGATTACGCATCATTTCCAGCATCTCAAGAACAACACAATTGTTCTTTTTGGATGTGCACATTAATCAGAGAGTGCGCTAGCACGAGCACTATATAGGGATAGCGCAGACAAACAATGTTGGCCTTCCTTGCTATCTTTAAAATTAAAGTTGGACTATATTCCCTAAAGTGCTTAGGCTACATATGAGAGCCTACCTTGTTTGTTCAGTTGATTGTCTCGGCAGGTATCATTAGACCATGGTAAAAGCAAAAAACTGAGATCGGTCATAACCGGCAAATCATCTTCTCATTCATCGTCATCAAAACAACAACTAATAATAATAATAATAATCATCATCATCATCTTCAAACGGCGTATTTCTGAGCTGCCTCTCACAAAGACCACTGATAAAGCTGTGACCAGTGGAGACTGGGCTCGAGCCCCCTCCTTGGCCATAGACGCCATTATAAACACTAAATTTTTTCATCGGAGATACAAATTTGTATGTATTCTACGTAGGGATGTGAGATGTCCGTGGAGACGTGTAAATTTGTCCTCTTCAAAATGCAGTCCCTTTCCTCGTAAGAAAAATCATTTCCTTGTTTTTTCACATTTACAGATTTAAAATACACCCAAACAGACCCATTTCGGCGCAAACTCTATGATCTCCAATTCCGTTTCCACCATTTGCTTTTTAAACCAAAACCCCCTATGAAGACATTGAGACCCTTAAGATTCTTTAAATCCCAAAGACCCTTTAAACCCCAAAGACCAAGGCTCTTTCAGACACTGAAAAACCTTTACGACCCCAATAACTCATAGGACCACAAATACCCATAAGACCATTTAGACACAAAAGACTCTTTAAGACCCCTAAGACCATTAAGACTCCTAAAACTCCTCAGACCCTTAAGACACCCAAGACCTTTAAGACCCCTTTTACATTTAAGACCCTTTCAACACTTTAGACACCTTTAGGTCCTTTCACCCTTTCGACATTTTATACCCTTTAGACCCCTAGAACATTAAGACCTATACATACCGAAAGTCCGTTTAGACCCCTGAGACCTTAATGCAATTTGGACCCCTTACACCCTTCAGATGAATCGGACATTTTGGACCTTTGACCATTTATTTGGAGCTTTAGATGACTTGGGCCTTTTTAGACCTTGTTTTTTTCATGCTTCAGAAATCAGACCCTTTAGACACTAACTACTCTCGGAATGTACCCTTTAGACCTTTAGATCATCTAGAACCTTTTAAGCGCACACCACACAAAAATCTATGGTGTTCTGACAAAACACCGACTCCATTTCTTTTCAGCAAGTAATGTGCAAACTCGACCCACCCAGGGGGTGGGTCCTCTGCTAGTCGTTAATTAGGCGCTCTTGTCACATGCTCTTGGCAAAACACTTTAGAACCTGAAATTACCGTTACATCAATTTAGTCACTTCACAAGCTTCAGCAAAGATTCAACTTCACTTCAAATACCCCTTCTCTACCCATATCATTCCATCCGGAATTAGGGGGATGGAGACTCCTCATTTTTAACACAACACAAATCATCAGAAAAAAATAATTCTGTTCAATAACAATGATATTCTCCAGCATGTAAACACATTTCCAACAAAAGAAACCAATCAATAAAAACATTTTAAAAAATGCATAAGTATGCAGGGGTGTTCCTCCAAAAAAGTACGTAAACAAGGTAGGGATGGTCATAAGAAATGATCACATGAAACTATCCCTACATCTTTTGTTGACGAATAGTTGTCCCCACACAAGACACTAACTGTGTGTGTGTGTGTGTGTGTGTGTGTGTGTGTGTGTGTGTGTGTGTGTGTGTGTGTGTGTATGTATGTATGTGTGTGTGTGTGTGTGTGTGTGTGTTACATATATGTGTATATGCATATCACACATGCTATTTTCACACATATACACACACACATAGTCAGGTCAGGTTCGATCTGTGACCTGCTACAGGTACCATGTAAACCTGTACTAACCTGTTCCATGGTCGGGTTGTCGGCGACTAAACCGTCTCCCCCACCAGGTTTTCTGGTGAGGAGGGTGTTTGGATATGGATACCCAGCAGGATTAAAAACAAAACCTGTCAAAGGGTGGAGGAGCTCCTTGTGAGCCAACGGCCATCCATATCTAGTGCCCAACTGTGTCTGCGGACGTCCTCCTGCAGTAGGGTTACTTCTTATTAGGAGGTTGGTGGCAGGATTTGCACTCCGGCCACCGTAAAACGCTTCATTCCGCAAAACGCAAAAACGCAAAAAAATCTGAAAACCCACTCCATGGGAGTACCTCCTGTGCAGCTTCCCTTCGCAGGGCAGCTCACCGGATGACAGGATTGGGGCAAAGCCTTCGGGACCCCCAATCTTTGATAGGAGGGAAACCACGGGGTAACATCCCTGGGTCAGATTGCGGGAGAGTGTGTCGGAGTGGTGCTGAGGTGTCGTCCACCAGACGGCGGTCTCCTTGGGTTAACCTCAGGCGGTCCCTTCGGGTGGGTGCCTGGAATGTCCTATCCCTAAGAGAGGATGATCACCTGTCTCTGTTATCATCTGAGCTCAAGCGTTTGGACATCGGGATTGCAGCTCTCTCTGAGGTTCGGAGACCGGATTGCGGCGAGATAATGGTGGGTGGTTACACCTACTATTGGTCTGGTCGCTCTGATGGTTACCATACCCAAGGAGTTGCTGTAGCTGTGTCCAATAAGCTGACCCCAATGATAATTGAGGTAACACCGGTCAACGAGCGTATTATGAGATTAAGGATTCGTCACTCCTTAGGTGTCATTTCCCTGGTCTCTATTTATGCTCCGACTGAGGCGAGTGATCTCACCGTGAAGGACACATTCTACGCCACACTCGAGTCTGTGGTTGATCAGTGCCCCAGACGAGATACACTTCTAGTCTTGGGGGATTTCAATGCATCGACTGGAACTGATAGGGATGGTTATGAGGTGTGTGTTGGTCCCCATGGGTCAGGAACTATGAACCAGAATAGCACTAAGTTCCTTGACTTTGCAAGAAGTCATGGACTTAGGGTGGCTGGTTCATGGTTTCAGCGCCCGCAAGCTCATCGCTGGACTTGGTATTCCAACGCTGGCGGTGTGGCAAAGGAGATTGACCATGTCCTCATTGACGGTCGCTGGAGGATGATCCAGACTGCAGGGTCTACCGGAGTGCTCAGTTCCTCAATACTGACCACAGGCTTGTTGTAGCAACTCTAAAGCTGCACCTTAAATCCTGGAGAATGGTACCATCCCAGCCTAGGCTGGATGTTGCCAAGCTCAGGGATGAGAGAGTAGCTGAGGAGTTTGTGAACAGGCTGAGTGGACACTTGGGGGGTCTGGGTGCTTTGGGGGGTCTTGAAGAGTTGTGGAGCACCTTCAAGACCACCGTCCTTGATGTTGCCGGTGGATGCCTTGGAGTTCACCGCAGGGCAAAGAAGAATTTTGTCTCTCAAGGGACACTGGATACCATTGACCAGAGTCGCAGGGCCAGGCTGAATGGCAGAGCTGAGCTGTTCAGGGAGCTGAGGCGTAAAACTGTACGTGCACTGAGGGTGGACAAGGAGGCCTATGTGCGAGGAATCTGTGAGGGGGTAGAGCATCACCTGTGGACAGGTGATTCTCGTCCCGCTTACAGGGGAATTCGCGCATTACGTTCATCCAAGCCCATCCCTCGGAGCACTGCAGTTCGAGCAGAGAGTGGTAGGCTCTTGACAGAGGAGTCTGAAGCGAAGGCCCGCTGGGCCAGTTACTTTGAGCGGTTGTACCAGGCTGATCCCCCAGCTGTTGAGTTGGACATCAAGGGTGTTACAATCCCTGTTGCCGACCCTCGAATCAACTGTGGTCCACCATCGCTTGTGGAAACACGGGCTGCGGTGAACCAGTTGAAACGGGGCAAAGCTCCAGGGATCTGTGGCATCCATGCTGAACTTCTCAAGGCTGGTGGAAATGCTGCACTCGTGTCGTAGTCAGGAGGCCCAATGCAGAATAGTGTACGACCCTGCTGATTCCGTGTTAGAATAGTGCAACAGGTGTAAATTGACTGTCCAGACACACAGAAACGTGAATCAACTTGTTGCCAACTCTGGATATGGATAGTATGGCCGCCATGACGGTTTACAAAATGGTCGCCATTAAATACACTTTTTGTCATATTTCAGCCGCAAATTGACATGAAATTACAAAATTAGGATCGATTTCCATGTTTTTGAGCATGCCTGAGCTGATGGGAGTATAGAAAAAAACATTGCTCCATCCATTTTCTAAAAATAATATGACTTGTTTTTCACTATATTATTTTTAAAGAAATGTTCACGCTCGAATTAGAATGTCTGATTATACAAACCACAATCAATGAATTTTACAACTTTGCTATAAAATGAACCTAAACTACATAACTGTGTGTTTTTCTGTTACCCAGGACTAACTGAAAAATGAAAGCCGCAAGATTTCTCACAGGGGGTTCAAGGGATCGAGAAGAAGAAGAGCATGTAGACTGGAATAAATGCTTTATTTGCCAGGACAGTTCAAAAACTAGCAAGTCAACGCCACTTCGAAAGACTACAATCGTTGGTGTGAAAACTGTAGCTGAATGTTGCAAAGAAAGAGAGAAATACAATGACGCTAAATATGTTGACTCATTCTCAAGAATCAGAAAATATTCTGTACCGGAGCACGTCGAAAAGATTCAATGGCACAAATTCTGCTATAGTGACTTTACTCACGCACAAAAAAATAGACAGACTGAAGTCAAGGATTCAGCCACAATCTGTGACTTACGCAGAAGAGATACCCACAACATCAGGTTCTTCAGAGAAATACCATGTCCCAAAGTCACTAAGATCCGCGCACAGCGCTATGGATTGGTCAAAATGCGCTTTCTGCCAGACTGACATTCCTGGAAAAGCTGGTGTCCTGACAAATGTTGAATTTGATCACACATCATCCAGGATGCTTAGCTTGGCCCAATTTGACCCCACCATGCGTCACAGGTTTGCAGGTGTTTCAGACTTGATGGCAGCTGAAGGTAAATATCACCTCAAGTGTTATGTTTCTTTTCGCAGAAAGTATAAAAAGGAGAGTGGAGAGAAAAACCAGTCTCCTGAAAGCATCTGTTTCAGAAATGTGATGAACCAGCTTGAGAAAGAGCTGCAGAAGGGACATGTGTTTACCCTGAAAAACATCTGGGAACACTACAGCATGCTGTTATTGAATGATTTTGGAATTGAGGCTGGAGCCTACAAAAGCTACAATTTCAAGCAGAAAGTGGAGGTTCACTTTGGTAGTGACAAGGTGACATTCGTGCAGCCATTGGATGTCACAAAACCCCTCATAGTTGCGCCCTCAACTGTGACAAAGTTTGCCTTTAGAACCGCCGTGAATGATTTATCTGAAGAAGGTGAAAGTTCTGAAGAAGATGAATTGGCCCAGTGCAGTCTGCCTCATCATGAGAACGAAATCCTTAGCTGGATCTTCAGAGTGGGCATAAAGATTTACAGTGACGTAAAACACTCTCCAGGGCATAGCATTATCGGTGGACTGAACACAGAAAATGCAGAGCGAATTGTACCTGAAACCCTGTACATGCTTGTAAAGCTTCTTTGTGGTGGTGACAGCACTGACAAGATGGACAATGAAGAAGCGGATGAGACAGATACCAAGAACAAAGTTCTGAGCATCTGCCAAGACATTATTCATGTGGCTTCAGGACACTGATGTCCTCATTCTCCTTGTTGCCTATCGGCCGCATCTCAGTCCCTTTCTCTGGATGAATGCAGGGACACCCAAAAAGCAACACTACATTCCCATTGACTCCATCAATATCCCAGATTCGCAGAGGGAGTCACTTCTGGCATCTCATGCAGTGACAGGTTCAGACAGCACAAGCCAGTTTGCTGGAATTGCGAAGCGCTCTGCATGGGCTGTCTTTCAAAACAACTCCCACCTGTTGAATAACCTAGGCAAAGAGGAAATTCCTGATGAGAGTGTGATTGCAGATGCTGAGTCATTTGTCTGCAGGCTTTATGACCCTCATGGCCAAGATAACTCAATTCAGTGAGTAAGATGTGATCTGTTTCTCAGTCTGACCAAAGCTATTGAGAATCTGCCTCCAACTCGCGATGCTCTGATTCTACACATCAAGCGAGCGCACTACCAGACTTTTGTGTGGAGAAGAGCCTTGGAATCTGAACCACATCTACCTGCACCTGAGAACTGTGGGTGGGAACAGGTCGTCAAAGA
>NC_140971.1:8463579-8513579 GCF_056783735.1 Eptatretus burgeri | reverse complement strand
AGAGCTACAACCTGAGGGAACAGACATAGCTCACCGAGTTCGAATACCACCAGCATGAGGCTGATTCCAGAACATTTTACCATGTGCCCATTCTCAGTCAGCCCCCAACACAGTGATTCTTGTCGATGCTGAAGATACTGATGTGATGGTATTGACCGCTCAGGTTTGTCATGAAATCGCTATCCAACTGCATTTGTACAAGAAGGGCAAATCCTATGACTGCCACAGGCTGCTACAGAAGAGGTATCCTCAATTATCCTCCAACTCAACCATATCTTCACTGGAGTCGATTGTGTGTCTGGATTTCATTGTCATGGGAAAACATCAGTTTCTTTTCACTGAGACAAGCTCTCACTCACAGCTTGGGAGTGACCTTTCAACAAACGAGATGCTTGTTCGGGATTTAGAGAATTTCACCCTTCACTATATCTACGGTGACGAGCAAGCATGGTCTATGGGCCAAGGACGTGCTAACAAGTGGAACAAGATGAAGAAGAAAGTGACATCCAGACTTCCACGGGACTCAGACTCCCTGTCTCTTCATATTTCAAGAGCCAATTATCAAGTGTGGGTTTTCAGGCACTACGCCAACCCTGACCCACATTCTTTGCCATTGGAGCATGTATGGTAGAAAGATTTGTCCGACACAGTCGTTCCTGTTCCCCACTCTAAGCTCATGATACCCGAAGATCTTTCAGCTGTTTTTTATGAGTGAGCAAAACGTTTCCTACAGAGACGTCATCGAAACAGATTCTCATTCTGATTCTTCTGCCCATTCAAATGACTGCAACATGGAGGAAACCAACGAGTGAACAACGGAATTTGAACAGAGAACATTTGATAACAGATATTGACCATGTTGACAAAAGAATGTTGAATCATGTGACTCACACTGGTATTATAAGCATGCTTAATAAACGAGATCTGCCCCAAAACGGGATAAGAGTGATATCGTCATCGTGGCCATTTTACGAATACGCTCTTTGAGACGTCAATAAATGAATAATTGCTAACATTGCTAATCGTACATGCTCGGACACAAAGAATGACTCATCTCGGCTCAAAACCGCGATTGCCCGAAATGAAATACCGCAATGGCTAAATCAGAACACGATAGAGTGCCCAGGATTTGGCGAAACCCGCAATATTAGAACCTGTGATATTTGAGGTTTTACTGTACCAGCATTCTAGTACAGCTGCAGAATAATAAGCTGGCCACAATCAGAAATCAAAAAGCCGGATATCAAAACAAGGAAACTCCTCACCATCCACAAAATGTTCTACAAAAATCGGTGCATCCCGACGATGTAACTGCCGAGACGGGAAGGAGGTAGCGGCCTGATGGAGCTCAAACAGGTGCACAGAATGACAACTGTAGGATTGGTTGAGTATGTGAAAACTTAAACAGACTACCGAATCCAATTTGTAAGCAAACACAAAGCCAACAAACCAGAGAAGGTATCCCTAACCCACCGAGCAAAAAAATTCCAAAGACTGGTGCGAATGGAAGATGTCACACATGAAACTGAAACAGTAACAAATACGGCCCCAAGAATTGCAAAAAAAGATGAAAGAAAATTATAAAATGAAATATCAACAACTATACACTGACAACTTGGAGAATGACAAAATATCAGGAAGATATTTAAAAAAAAAAATTGAACAGATTGGGCATTGACAAAGAAGGCCCATTTGGATGGTTACGATGAGGTCACCTCAGCTGGGATGGAGAACGCCCAAGACCAGGGACACTACACCAACGGCTTTACGAAAATGGCAGGACTGAGTCAATCAGACAGGTAGGTTTTGCAAGGTAGAAACAGAAAGCACAAGTCACCTCCTACCAGGATGTAAAAAACTCATGTCAGAACAGGTGTACACACAAAGGCAGAACAAGGTATGTAGAGTAATCCACCGGAACATCTGCAGAAATTTCAATATCCCAGTTCCAAAAAAACTCATGGAAACATGAACCCAAAGCCATCATTGAAAATAAGGAAGTCATGCTCATGTACGATCAGATGATCTCATTGAGCGCGAACATAGAAAACAAAGCATTGTGACCGGATATCATACTTAGGTACAAAAAAGCGAAGAAGGAATTGCTAATTGGGGTGATAATACCAGTGATTTTGTTCTAAATAATGCAGAAATCAAGAAAATGACCAAATACCAAAATTCCAAAAATGAAGTTGAAAGATTCTGGAAGCTGAAGAATGCTGAAATTGCACCGGTGATCATTGGAGTAATGGGAATGATGAAAAAGAACCTCACAGAGATGTTAAAAATCATCCCTAGGAATATTACTACAAACAAACTACAGTTAGAAGCTGTCTGGGGCTCAGTGACAATCCTGAAAAGAACCCTCGGAACAAAACTTTGAGAACAAGGAAAATTCACAAAATTGGTCCAAGAATCATGATCTTTACTGAAATGGAGGTGGATACTTGGAGACCTGGGAGGACTCCATTCCACCTTCTGCCACCTGCACATGGAGATAATAACCAACGACACGCACGCACACTTTTGTTCCTGTAGGTCTGTTCGTCACAGCAATTGTAACAATTTATTTAACAATAATGCTCATTCCTAATGTGCTTAACCTTGTTTGAATCACAAACATCAAATTAGTTGTATATTTAATTTAAGAGCTTTATTTACTTCCAAGCAATTGACTGATTTTTCTTGCTGTCTGGATCATTTGCTGGGCTTCATTATTTTTAAATGTTTCGACCCTTTCAACCGAGAAACTCTCCGAACAGCGGGTCCACAACCGCGGCAGTAGACAGTCAATTACCAGGCAGTCGGTCAATTGGGCTCAGCATATCCGACACACAAAGTGAATAGTTTCCAAAACTGAAAGTTTATTTTGTTATTTATTCAAAAAAGAAAAAGAAACTTACAGTTACAAACATGTATTTTTGGTTTTACAGATGGCACAAGATAAATAGTTGACTTGCTCTGACTGTACATGTATTTAGCTGATCGATCATGTGCGTTACTATGACAACCAAACTTAGGTACTGCATACATAAGAGTTGAGAAGGGTGTTGCGATTTCCTGGTACAGTACATCATGACATTACTATCATGGCTAACTTTAACGTCCTATAATCAGGCTTATGAAAACCACCATTTCACAATCCAAGTGAGATATGTCGGTTGTGTCTCAGACTGTCAAACTAATCGAATATATAACATGGTCACCACCAATGCTTTCTAATATCGTTTCTGAAAACCCACAGTGGCGCCCTCTTCAGTTTACACTTTTCTATAATCACGTTGTGCAAATAGGATTTTATTCAGAACTTTATAAAAGATAAAACAAACAAAAAATATATATATACTGTATCTGTGCTGATCATGGTTTTTATTGCCCATCACCCACCACTTCTTTTTCATACCTCAGGAACTTATTGATCAATATGAAATTATTTGTTTTTCTATTTCCCACAACATCAATTCACTCTCAATGTTGTACCTTTTCCATTGAGAGTTTTAGACATATTAGGTCAAGGTGCATTGAGTGAATGTACGTGCTTATTTTCTGATTTTTGCGCAACAAGGTTGGGGATTACCTAAAAATACTGCAGATTAGTTACAAGTACAGTTCCTATAGAAAGTGTACACCCCCTTTCAGAATTTTCACCTTTTGTTGCCTTATAGCCTGGAATTAAATTGCGTTAAATCAGACTTTTCTCAGAATCCACAACTTCGAGATGAAAAACAAATTCTGCAAATTTCAGAAAATTAATTAAAAATACAAAACTACAATTAATTAAAAATACAGGCCATCAAAAAGGACAATATCTTGGATGGATAAGTGTTCACCTCCCTTATAATATGATAGCAATTGCAAATTAGCTCAGGTGTAACCAATCACCTTCAAAATCACACACCAGGTTAATTATCCTCCACCTGTGTTAAATTGTAGTGATTCTGATTATTTCAGAATAAAATCAGCTGTTCCTGTAGGTTCCTCTGCTGGGTAGTGCATTTCACAGCAAAGACTCAGCCATGAGCACTAAAGAGATTTCAAAAGACCTCCGGGATAAAGTTGTGGAAAGGCACAGATCAGGGAATTGGTATAAAAATATTTCAAAGGCCTTGAATATCCCTTGGAGCACAGTCAAGACAATCATTAAGAAGTAGAAGTCGTATGGTATTGCCAAGACCCTGCTTCGTTCAGGCCGTCCCTCTGGATGACCAAGCAAGGAGGACACTGATCAGAGAGGCCACCAAGAGGCCAAAACAACATTTCAATGATCAGATTTTGAGAATTCCCGACTTGGCATTTTTAAGACACATTTGAAAACAAAAACATGGTGAACGTTTACTGACCATTTTTGAGCACTTGAGAATTTGCAAAAAAAATGAGCAACCTCGTATGACGTATAATATAACATGAGTGTTTACCCTTTTGGGGAAATGCATGGGCTCCTCTGTGATTAACAGAAGAGGCCAACTAATGGTTTTCAATCTTCATCATCAGAGTCCATTCCATCGTTATTAGAGGCATTGTCAAATACATTTTTACATTTGGTACATGTGAGTAGTTCTGTGCAATGCATGCCAAGCTCACGGCAGCGGGTTGCTTCGGCTGGCATTCTCGCTTCCAAACTTGGTTCCAGCTTCCACTAACCTTTCCTGCAACTGCAATTCATTCGATCTAAAATTTCATGAGTTGCTGATGGAAACCTACATCAACCAACTTGGAGGGTTGAAGATCCATCAATGTCCTCCAACTTCCATCCTCTCTCACTTGGGCTTGGTATTTCTGGAAGCTGTTGCAGATTGTGACAAAATATTGCTGCGTGGTCATTAGCCCGCATGATGTGCTTCGTAAGAGAATCCTTATTTGGGGGTAGGGATTCCTCAGCATGAGTGGCAAAGCGGAACATATTATACTGTGAATTTCTGTGAAGGAATCGAGTCATCCCTCGCCTTGTTGCGCGAAAGAAGTGATATAGACCGTACGTACTATGACCTATATGGGTTTTCCCCAAAAGGCGTTTTTATTAATTAATTATTTTTTTTCCAAAGATAATTTAAGGAAAAACAGGAGCACACTTGCTGCAGATTCTTCCCCACTCCACCTTTGACGTTTTGTTAAGTTAGATGATAGTTATTCCTGTTCAGTGGTTTTATTTAGTTCATTCATTCACTTGTTTGCAGCACCGGTTGCTGGTTTTCATTATTTCTGTGTGCACGGCTGACCTGCTGATAAAGTTCTTTCTGTATGTTAAGGAAGAAATTTGTAATTTGTTCAGGGTTTTTGGTGATAACTTACCTACTCTTTACAAAAGGAGCAACCAATGTTGGCAGACGGGTCACCTGACTTAACGTCCCTACCTTCGGACGGCACAGTCGTTGATTTCATGACCAATCTGACATTTTGTAGTCTGGTTGGGAAGATAATCCACACCTGACAGCTCAAAGGTGAGTGCATTATCTCTTAGCTGTCCTGCTAACTTTTTATTAATCGTGACATTGTAAACAGTTGCGTGAGTTGTTGCATATTGCACAGCCAAAAAGGCTCGTGTTGGCTTTGTGCTTAAGGTGGTTGGCTTGGGATCTTCGGGTCCTGAGTTCGAACACCTGTCAGCTGTTGAATGTAAACCAGGTGGGGTTGACAGCCTGTCATCCTTCTGAGGTCGACTAAATGAGTCCCAGTGTACTGGTAGTTGGGGCAATGCATCAGCGGCACAGCCACGCCCTCAGCCAATGATGCTACCCACAGCTGTGTGCTGCATATGAAGGAGGAGGAGGAGGAGGAGGAGGAAGAGGAGGAGCACAGACAGGTGGAAAATAATGATAAGGAACAAGAAGGCCAGATGTGTGAAGAGAGTTCTATAGAACTACCATGGTATTCCAAAAGAAAAAACAATCTTATCGATACACATGTTCAAAGAACCATGTACCGTCATACATCTTTACATCCTACATCAATATGAACTTGGATGAATGGATGAGTGATATAACAGTAAAAGGTTACTTGATTTCGATCGAGACTAACTTCGACCAGACTTTGTGATGTAATGCTTGGAGCATCCGCTCTGAGTTTTGGAGGTCGGCGGTTCGAACCTGACCCTGTCCGTGTCGTACCAAAGATTTTAAAATGGTATGTGCTGGTTCCTAGCTTGACGGTCAGACAGAATTTAAATAGAACATGAACAAACAACCATATGTCGGCAACCATTGCGCAGGCTTGTTGGGCCTAATAGCCTCCTCATGTATTGAAGTTTCATGTGAGTAAATTTATATAATCAACTTTGTGATAAAGATAGTGCCGTATACTGATATGTACACAATCGGTTGATGTCACTCTTGTCATATTAACCTCAGAGTGGATGTAATGCTTATAATGTGACGGCAAAAGGCACACACAAACAATCATTAATTATCACCATCCCATTTCTGTGCTTCTACATTCTGCAGGGGTATGTTGGTGCAAAGGGACGACAAGGTATCTCTGGAGAACCGGGATTAAGAGTAAGTGTGGGCCCTTCCAGATATTTTGAATCCTCTAACTTTGTTCAACCAGTTGCTTCAGGTCCACCAGATTGTGTGTACGTCTTGCAGGCCCACCAGATTGTGTTTATGTCCTCCAGAATGTGCAAATCATTGACGTCCTCCAGATTGGTGCAGGTTGTTCTGCTCCTCCACAATGTGTAGCTCATTCGGGTATTGCAAGTCATTGAGATCCGCGAAATCCTTGACGAGGTACCTCCGTAGGTATGTTTTTGGTTTTCAATTGTTTCTCTCTGCAGGGAAAAGATGGAGAAATTGGACCGAGTGGTTTATCTGGAGATCCGGTGAGATAAAGAAAACTTTTTTCTGTGATCGATGTAATAATTGATACAGTATTTATACTAATTCCTCCACTTCTTAAGAAATACATTGGCAGTTTTTATCCTGTGCCTGGATACATAAAAGAGTAATTATGGCTCTTCGATTGGAATTGTAGACGGTGACTTGCAACCAAGCCTCAAGGGTGGTGTACAGAAGCATATAAAATTTTAAAAAATAAATAAATACAAGGTTGAGGGAGGTGAAAGCTGCTGCACATAATGTGTAGCACATGCAGAGTAAAACGAGTGTTCATTTCCGTCCGTAGGATGTCTAATAAATAAAGAAGATATAAGCGCACCCGACGCTAGGCCGAGGCTTCAGACTTTGTCATGTTCATGAGGCTTTACCGTTGAAATGAAACTACCCAGAAGATAAAGAAAATAGATCACACATGTACAGGTTATGGTTTAAAATTGGGTGTGGGGAAAAATTAAAAATTGGAAACATTTAATA
The DNA here is from genome assembly GCF_056783735.1 of Eptatretus burgeri. Lineage (NCBI taxonomy): Eukaryota > Metazoa > Chordata > Myxini > Myxiniformes > Myxinidae > Eptatretus > Eptatretus burgeri. Next base: position 8,506,275 of record NC_140971.1, on the reverse strand, counting down.
ATTGAAAATTTAAACAGTTGAACAATTAAATGATGGAAAAATTACTCTTCAAAAAGCTAGACTCCATGACAAAACACATAATGCCCCCCTCCAGGAACCGTGATTATGTATTCCGGAGCCACACCGGCTCCCACGTCACACATTGTAACATGAACATGATGGACGCAGTTTTGTTCAAAACTTGTGGGACGTGGTTTGTACGGTTTAACTTTTTCTTACAATTTATCAAAACTTGCAAAATGTTTGACTTGATCGTTGAGTAAATCTACTGTTATGGTTGAACTTCGTTATGAGACTCCAACCATGTTAAGCTTCAGGTCAGGAATTATGAATGTAAGAGATGGATTACGGTCAAATCGTGCCAAGTAGGAAACGGCAATATTTGTTTGTACTTGAGTGCTTTGGGTTGTTGGGTGTACAATGAAGGGAGAATACTTGAGTTAGCCACTGATTATAACACGTACCACTTCATTGGTCAAATTTGTACATCATGTGCTTAAGCCCTGGGGGTGTAATGTGGGTTAACAAAGCCACTTATGCCACCAAATACAATGGAAAGTTCTCCATGAGATGCCAAGTTTAGGTATGAAACTTCATGGGTTTTAAGTGTCCTTTAGTTATTAATTTTTTTTAATCACTGTGATGTTGTTTTGCAGGGAGAGAGGGGGCTGCTCGGGCCTCGTGGCCCACCTGGGGCCCCAGGCCCATCGGTATGTGATCGTGAATGTTGTTCTGTTTTATCTTTACTTTCTTCTTGTAATCAGTCTTTAATACTCTATCCTATAAAAATTTAAATGCATTATACCCGAACATGCACCTTTAACATACAACATTTGATGCTCATGGAGGGGGGTGATGACCAGATGAGAGATCCACACAGAAACAATGTGGGAGAACATAACCAGTGGACAAAGGACAACTAAACAAAGGTCAAATTTCCTTGTAGGGACAAAACAGAAAAGACAGGCAAACAATGTAATATGGTTCAGATCAAACGTTTGTGGTGCGGAGGGGGAAGGTTTTGGAGGAAAAGGTTTGCGATTACGGAACCGGTGGTAGGGATTGGAAACAAAATAAGATTGTGGTAGACATCTTGAAAGATTGGAGGGTAGAACATGACTGGACAACTTTTTTTTTTGCTTACAAAGTCAAGGCTCGTGGAGGAACTACAACACAGAACTGATCAGGACAAAACAGAATAAAAGGAACAGTGGAAAGACAGGGGGGAATGCCAACATTAGGGTTGAAGGACAAAATAGAGGGAGATTTGGACGAATCAGGGATGTGGGGAAGAATGAGGAGCAGGGGAGGATGCTCGTGATAGACAAGGTGGACGCAGAAGCAAACTCTCAGAGAGGAAAAATCAGAAACTTGTGAGGAAGTGGGCTTGAGTTTGTGGGTGAGGGTAACCGGGGTAGAAAAGATGATGGTTTGGGATTGGGGATGATCTGAGATGGTGGTGAACAGCTGTCTTGAAGAGCTGGAGGGAATAAGAGAATGTGGAAGTTGGTTCCACAGGTGGAGGAAAAAAGAGGAATGAATGAGTGAAGCTGAGCAGTGATCCTGGATTTAGGTAGTTTCACCAGAAGTGGGTTGATAGTGTACCATGTTTGCAGTGTTGGAACTGGGGGGGGGGGGGGTGGGGGCAAAGCACAGAAAGAGCAGAAGGTGAAAGAGCAGAAGGAAGGAGGTAGAAGACAAAGAGACCACTGACATATTTGTGATGGCAACGTGGTAGGCCCATAGACTCGGCTTCATCACAGGAGATAAGCCCGGCGTTGGCTTAGTGGTTCGGGTAGTGGCTTGGAATCCTATGGTCCTGAATTTGAGCCCCGTAGCTGCTGAATTAACACCAGGGGGGTTGATTCAGCCTGCCATACTTCTGAGGTCGGTGAAATGAGTACCAGTGTATTGGTAATAAGGGCACTGCATCAGTGGCATAGCCATGCCCCTAACCAATGATGCAACCAGCAGCCAAAAGGCTGTACATGAAGGGATTGGGGGATCATGGGAGATTCCAATGATCTTTGAAGGCCTTGGTTTGCAAAGTGTCAAGCTGAGCCACATTTGAGGCAGGGGAACCAGCCCAGAGGGGAGAGCAGAACTCCATCAAGCTGTGGATGAAGGCCTTGTAGGTGGATAGGAATTCAAGTGTGCCAACGAAGCACTTTGTATGACGGAAGATCCCCAGTCAACAACTGGCTTTGTAGGCCAACTTTGAAATGTGGTTTGCCCTTGGTAGATTGTTCCATTGTTGTGAGAGTAGCAGGGACAAAGGAGTGGAGTATATCAGTCAGCCTAGATTTGGGAAAGGGTGGCAAGGTATAGGATGCTGGTCGAGTACATATAACCAGGAGGAGCTCGGGAGGAACAAACCACTGAGAAGGAAGCAGGAAGAAAGCTAAGATCGGAGGCAGTAGAGGACTGTGAGCCATCAACGTGCCTTTGGTAGGAGAGATGCACACTTTACACTTCCACCTCCTGTCCATATACACCAATATCTCTGAGGCCTCTGGACTCCATCGGCTTCAGAGGTTTGATCTGGGACGTGTGGAACGAGCCCATAGAGGAGAAAGCATTCTTCATGATGCTATGCATGAATACATTGCACACTGTCACAAGCTGAGATGCTGCAAGAAAGATTTGTCTGTAATAGTTGCAAAGATGTCACCTGGCTGTGGAGGTGTAGCTTTGAGTTGTGGCGAAGGCCACCGCAGGTCTCGGCAGGTTGTCCGGCCCAGGAGTTTCAAAGAAATACCGCTACCAAAGGTTGACAACAGAATTGATATGAAGTGTTTGTTTTGGATTTTATTTGTTTGTACTTATTTTCATTAAACTTATTTTGATCCAGGGAGCTCATGGAATTGATGGACTGGCTGGACCGAAAGGAAATATGGTAAATAATCCCTTCATCTTTTCATATCATATCCATTGTTGTCGGTCGGTCACCATGTAAACCAAGCTGTAAAGGATTTAAATGTATTGTTCTTTTGTTATCTCTCTCGGCTCGTGTATTCATCATGTCACAAAACGATCCTCGGTGAACATTAATTTGCCTCTTGGATTATATATTAATTTACTCATTATTCCATTCCCTTCATCTCTTCCCTTGTGGTTATATGAATCCACATCACGAATTAATTAATTATCTCTGACCCTCAAATAAATATTCACTCAACAGAATGATGGATCGAATAATATCTTTCATTTCCGTGTGTTCCGTGCTTCCCTCGGTCAGGGGATTGAAGGAGCAGCAGGGCCACCAGGACAACAGGGACTTCCGGGACGTCAGGTGAGAGTGTGATGGATAGGTCTCATCAGTTTTCATATCTGTGAGTGCCATTAAAACACGGTTCCAATTCACGTAGATCTGGACCCAGACCTCATCGCGATGCTGCCATCCGACGTCGACGTGATGCTGCATTCTCAGATGAAAATGTTTGCCATTTCCCTCGAAATGATGATGATTCAATGTTGCGTCGTATGTTTAAATATAAAAATATAATGCCATGTGCACGTAATTTTTCGCACCATTTCAAAAACCCGATAACCAGGGGTGTGTTCCTATCGCAAGCAGCTTGCTTACCAATGCCGCTTGCTTGATTCAAATTGCTCAAGCTCGCACTCCAAAGGAACTGAGTGCTTGGCACCGCTTAACAACATGGCGGTCTCTATGGAAACGGTGCTATTGTGGTACTACAACAAATGCTGTCTAGGCCATTGTTTTCAGTTTTACTCGATCATTTTGCAACAAAAACTTCAAACGAATTGATTTTGCTCTCAGTGGCTATAGGGAGTACGATATAAAGAGTAAAAGAAAGAGAAAAAAATAAATGGGGAGTTAGAAATCGAAATGGAGAGTAACAAGGAGGAACCCCTGGCACGCTTATCTGTGGACCTACCACTGTGCATTCTGGGGAGGGGGAAAAGGGAGGGGGGGGTGGAGGGGTTTTGCATGCTTGTAGATTTTAAAGAATTTGGATAAAAAGTATAGGTTCCAATTAAAGTATGAACTGCACATTTCAATATCATCGTCTGTGACAGTAATATTGAAGAAATAGCCACCAATCGTTTTGAATCTGACTACGGCGGCCATTTTGCAAACGCAGATGGTCGCGTTCTGTTAGCAAGCGACTCGATTACCGCTTGCAAAGCACCTCCCTTGATTGCCCGCTCCACTTCGCTTGGCAAGCGGCTTGCAAAGTGGTTCATACGGAACGGCTGGTTTGGCAAGCGATAGCAAATGTCTTGCTGACCGAACACACCCCTGGTTGAGTTTCTTATTGGGGAGTGCACGTGATGACAGACTTACAAACGGTTCATTGAATCTCCTCTACTGAAAGCCATATACCTTCTCTCAGGTTGGTTTGTTGTGGTGATCGTGGAGTATGATGTTAGTAGGAAGTAGTTAGCCGACATTTGCATTTTGATAATTAATTTAGAATTGGGCCTGGTTCTCAGTACATGTGAATTTTGGATATCAGAGGAAATTCATGATTGTACCAATGATGTTACAGGACATCTGGATAAAAGCTTGATTTTCTTTTTCTTAGGGTCTTCCAGGACAGCAGGGTCCTATTGGAGCCCCTGGAAGCAAGGTAAGGAGTGAGAGAGGGACCCTTCAGAATTTCTTCAGCTTATGATGCTCTCACACAACACAAAATACGCTGAGACAACAAAATTTGCTGCATGGGATGGTATCCACCAAACATGGAATATCGTATGCCAACCGCTGTGGGAAGCAAGAAACTGCTGACATTTTGGGCGTAACCCTTCATCTTTTAAAGCTAATAGCCACGAAGAGTTAACGCCCGAAACTTCAGTTTATTCCTGCTTCCCACAGTGGTTGGCATTCTTCGATCAAAATTCTGTTGATGCCATATTCATTGGCGGACATCTTCTCCATATAATGGAGGGAAACTTTGCTGGATGTATGTTGTATGTTTCATCTACTCCATCGAGAGGATTTGATCGAGGCAGCTGAAACTTTCTGGGATTAATGAAGGCACCCTAAAGTTGTGCACGTGCAAGTTTTGCTTGATTCCATCGAGTTTTGAAAAAAAAATTTTTTCACTCATCTTGGAATTTTCTTCCTTTGTGGGGAGGAGGAGGGAGTGCAATTGGAATTATGTGACCTATATAGTCACAATGTACTTATACATCAGTAGAATGTCAGAACAGCATGTTGCACGTTTGGAACAAGATCGCCCATTGGGTGGGTATTCTGCCAGTGTAGAATAAGATAGCGACACAGGCCATCATGATTAAGACTAGTTTCCCATTCTGGAATTGTAAAAAAAGAAGAAAAGCACAGTCAAACTAATTCCTATATCCTGAATTCTGGGATATACATTCCATAAACGCTCATCGTTTCAGCCCCTTATGTCTGTCGGAGATGGATTACATGCCGTCAGATTTTGGAGAGAGATACAGACATTAATCCCTTGGGGGAAGTATGCAAGCTCAGCATTTCGATCATCGGCCTGTGCAGGATCAGCTTCACAACTCAAAACAAAAGCTGGTTTCTGATTGACATTTTCATATAATTTGGTTTATGTACCGGTAGTTGTTGATACAGGCTGGTTTATCATGCCTGGCTTGTATTCATTCATTCATTCATTCATTCATTCATTCTATTTTTAGTATCGTGTATCATGTTCGCTAACCTATCAAGATATAAATGTAACACTCAGGTATGGAGTATGTTAGTAGCCTTTTAAATGTTATAATATATAAGGTAGGAGAGTGCATATCTTCTTTGAGGATTACAAAATGCAGAAGGGAACAAACTGAGCTACCCAAGGGCATCACCAAGGGGATGACCTTGACATTATTACATTTCTAATTTCGAATCACATCCCAGTAGTTACACCTCTGTTTAAGCAGCCTTTGTTACACCTGGTTTTTTTTGGGTTTTTTTTGCACCTTTTTATTCTGACCTTTGTTAAACTCTCTTCTTTCCCTTTGTCAGGGACCCCCTGGCAAGTCTGGCATCCAAGGCCTACCAGGAGCCGATGGACCACTTGTAAGCCCTTTGTTTGCGAGCTCCAAAATTTATATATATATATATATATATTTTTTTTCTCGAGATCAAAACTCACGGAAGGTAACCTTTCATCCTCTTCTATTGAGTTACCAGTACGAATGGAGCATTGGGGACATTAGGAACAGTGGTGTGAGTGATCATTTTGATGAGACGTGTGCGTTTAACATTTTTGCATTCCACAGGGCCATCCGGGAAAAGAAGGCCCACCGGGGGAGAAGGGTGATGAGGTATGAGCGAGTGTACCCCTTCACCTTTTCAATGACTGTAGTTTGTTGGCTTGGTTTGGTGGTACATATGAAGGTTGTTCAAAATGTTTTACAACTTGGGTATATAGAAACAAGATAAGTTTTCAAATGTATTTCTCATTGCAATCACCCTTCATTTCAACACACTGAGCTCAATTGTTTTTCAAACGAGTTGTGTCCTGATAATAGGAACATGCTGATTACTGCTTTAACTACTCGTCGACGGTTAACTTCAAGCAATCATCGTGAAACCGTTTACCACGCATGTTACACATCAAATAATTGTCACTTGGGAGAGCCAAGTCTGGGTTCCGGGGTGGATGATTCAACTGATCAAACCCACACTGGTGAATGACTGCCTGTGCGACTCTGGTCTTGTGAACTGGCTGGTTATGAACCAGTCATAATATCGTTTCCTTTGTTTATGTTATGTGAACTGGTCATAATATCGCCGCTAATGGAAATCGCCTGTACCATTATCTCCGAAACTAGGCAAGCTGTTTGAATTTTGTTTGCGGGAATCCAGCCGGGCATTAGCACAGATAATTTATCGCAAACCTGATACATCACAATGACGTCATATTCGTTTTTATGACATCATCATTAAGAGGACGAGGATCTTGGCTCATTTGAGCTTGTTTCTACAACATTTCCATGACCTAACCTGATGAAAACTTTCTCAAACAATAATAATAATAATAATAATAATAATAATAATAATAAAAACCATCTCTTATAATGCTTCATCTTCCTCTTTCACCCGTGTGGTTCTTTTTACTGCATCATAATTCACTACTCTTCTACTGTTTCAATAGACTGCTCTCAATTCGACCTTTCATTCATACCTTGCTTAAAAAATCCAACTGTTAAAGCGTTTCTTCTCTCCATTCTCTTAATTCGCCTTTTATGCATCCATCAAGAAATGTCCTTGATCGCATCAATGACCGAAAAATTAAAAAAAACCCCAGTTTGCTATGTATGTTCCCTTTCCATCAACCATTCTGTTTTTCCAACTTCAGTGCCAACTCACTCTTCTCACCCCTCCCTCTCAAAGCAACCATCACACTTTTCTCCCTCCAAGCTTCCTCCTCACCTTTCTCACCCCCCCTTACCTTTCTCCCTCAACTCTCCCCACTCACCCTTCTCCCTGAGCCTCGTCTGGATCTGATCTGATTTTGAAAAATTTCCCTGAAAATATCTGCTGTTCTTCCTCTGCTCAAATTGGTTATTCTGAACATGTGATTGTCAAAGTAGGCATCTCTCTGGCTGTTATCAGAGAACCACCTCAGCACCGTCGAGTCTGGCATTTCCCTCAAGCCGACTGGCAGGGTCTCCGAGCAGCCATCAAACTTATAGACTGGTCTCCCATCGCTACTTTCTCCAACATCAACTCATCCTGAGAATTTTTTCAAAGAAACTTGCTCTCCCTCATGCACAGATTTATCCCCTCTCGTGTTCAGTTGTCTTACCCTTCCTCCCGCCCATGGTTCACTGAAGCTTGTGGCGAGGCAGTTGTCCTGAAACAACTTGCCTTTGCCTCATGGAAAGCAAACCCAACTGAGGGTAATCTCAGTTCTTTCCATAAAGCTCGGAACAAGTGTGTATCTACCCTCAGGAGAGCCAATAAACAACATCTTTATAAGCTTAAGTCTGAACTCTCAAACCTCTCTCCCTCCTCCAAATCCTGGTGGTGTCTAAACAAATCTGTTTCTGGTGTATGTTCCCCCTCCATCCCCTCCCTTACCTCAAATGGCCGCACTGCTGATACCGCACGTGTAAAGGCTGAATGCCTAAACTCGGTGTTTGCAGCGAAATCTTGTGTCCAAAACCCATCGCTTTCTGTACCCACCTTACCCAGTCGCACCCAACTGTCCCTGGACTCTGTGTCCTTTTCTCCTGACAAGGTGGAGAGCTTGCTGTCAAACCTCGACTCAGATTCTGCAACCGGTCCAGACGGCATCAGCCCACATGTCCTAAAACCTGCTCCTCAGCTCTTGCTCACCCTCTCTCTGTTCTATTCACTCTCTCATTTGTTCAAGATTATCTGCCATCTGCTTGGAAATTAGCAAACATCACTGCCCTGCATAAAAAAGGTGCAAAAAACAGATCCCTGCAACTACAGACCAATCAGCCTTCTCCCAATTATCAGCAAGGTGATGGAATCCATCATCACTTCAGATATTAAATCCTTCCACTTCTCCAATGGCTTGATTTCCAATCATCAATTTAGTTTCAGAAAGGTCACTCCACCCTGGATATGCTGATTCTGCTCTCCTAACCATTGATGGAGGTACTCCATGCTGGACATGAAATCAGAGCCGTATCCCTGGACATATCACGTGCTTTTGACGCGGTCTGGCACCCTGCCCTACTCACCAAACTCTCTTCCCATGGTATTCAAGGCCATCTCCACTCATGGCTCACAAACTTCGTCTCCTGTCGCAGTCAACGTGTGGCCCTAAATGGAGTTCTTTCATCCCCTCTTCCTGTCCAGTCTGGAGTTCCTCAAGGCAGCCTTCTGGGCCCTGTTCTTTTTCTGGTTTTCATCAATGATCTCTTCGACTCTCTGGAAAATCCTCTTTATCTCTTTGCTGATGACTTCACCCTCTGCCGTACCATCTGTCATCCCTCAGACCAGCAAGCAGCAGCTTCTTCGCTCACTACAGATCTGGATAAAATCACAAACTGGTCCAACATGTGGAACATGTCTTTCAATCCGGACAACTCTCACACTCTCACGATGTCCCTCCGAAAGGACCGTTTGGAAACCCCACCTCCCCACCCACCCCCCCCCATCTACTTTCTCAACAATCCTCTGGAAGAAGTCCTTTCATTCAAGCTTCTGGGTCTCACTATCTGCCGTGATCTTTCCTGGGAAGCCACATTTCCAACCTGGCCTCTAAAGTCAGTCGCCGACTGGGAATATTCCGTCATGCAAAGTCCTTCCTCGGCCCACCTGAGCTCCTGACCACTTCCAAAGCTTTCCTCTGCAGCCTGATGGAGTACTGCTCTCCCCTCAGGGCTGGTGCTCCTGCCTCCCACCTTTCTCGGTTTCACGCTGTGGAAACCAAGGCATTTCGGATCATTGGCATCTCCTGCGATGAGGCTGAGTCTTTGGGCCTCTCACTCTCTCACCGCAGGCAGGTTGGTGGTCTTTCTGTCGTCTTCCGTCTCCTCTCCGGTCTCGCCCCCCCCCTGCTGTGTCTGCGATTTGTCCCCACCATATTTCCGCAGGGCGTTTAAGGTCCGCCAACAACCCCCTTCTGGTAAAACTACCAAAATCACGAATCAATGCTCACCTTCACTCTTTCATTCCTCTTTTTCCTGCCTTTGGAATAAACTCCCTCACTCTGTTCAATCCCATTCTTCTCTCCAGGCCTTCAAAACGGCTGTTCACCACCACCTCTTATCGTCCCCTATCCAAATCCCCCCGTTAATCCACCCAAACGCACCTCCTTCAAATTCCCTACTTTCCTTCCTGAAAGTCCCTGTAATATCCATCTTGTGTACCCCATGTTTCCTGCTCCATCCCTCTCCCTTCCACAGATCTCCTAATGTCTCTGTTCCCCACTGTTCCCCACTTTCCCACTCCCGCCGCTCTTGTCTCATGCCCCCCCTTGCCTTGCGTTGTGTGTTCGCTCTCATACGAGCCTCGACAAGCTATACAAAAAAAAGAAGAAAAAAAAAGAGCAGCACTCCGTTTGGATCGCAGGAGATGATGGCCGTAATCTTTCAGGTTGAAAACTGAGTGCGGAACTTTTTTGGGGGTAGACGTGCCCCATGCTCCCACTGCTTTGATTTGTTCTTCATCTCAGAGTCCCACTGGTGAGCCCATGTGTTATCACAAGTAACCAGACTTGACAAAAGCTGTGCTGCGTCACCATTCCAGAGCTACAGCGACTCTTTACTGGACTCCATTCTCTCGTGCTAATCTTGCATGCTGGTGTTTATCGGCACCCATCTGGCAGGAGCTTTTGACATGCCAAGACGTTCATGGATAATGATTTTTGTACTTCCAGGAGAAATTCCAAACTGTTTTGCACATTCTGCAACACAGATTCGGCAATCAGACGCATCATGCTATCCACCCCAAAGATCGTTTCTGGACTGGTCACCTTTGAGGGTCATCCTGACCCGGTGTCATCTTTGCCTGATTCGCTTCCGTGGTTCAACTATTTTGCCCATCGTGTCATTACGGCGTACCCACCTAACACATCGTCCATGGACTTGTTCTGCAGCACATCCTTCCTTGTACAAAAGTTTGATGACTGTCTGTTGTTGCAAGCTTTGAAAAGTCCATCAGTTGTGAGGCCAAAGTCCAAGCAATGGCACGTATCTTCTGGAACATTTTTATATTTTATTTTTGAAAGTCACATGCCAGAGCTACATGTAGGCCCATCAAAGTCTGTTGGTGATTGGTAAAACGTTGCCCAATACCAATTCTGCTCTTTTCTCTTTATTACAAAGTCGGAGTAGTACTGAGTACAAATTTTTTGTTGACTGTGATTTTCTGTTTCTTCTTTGAATTGTTACACATTTCAGGGATGAACTGAACATGAGCATACTAAACCTCGTTCAATATTCAAATTTTCACGTTCCAAATGGACGCTTTTTACAATGCAGCCTCGTGTTCCGCAGGCAATCGGAATTATCCGATTATGAAACCACGATGTATTAATTATATATGCACATAAGCAGTACCATATGCATGTTTTTGTTTCCTATACGTAACCCGAGTTATTTTTTTTATTTTTGGGAGCGATTGAGGCAGCGGTCTGTTGCCTATACACCGCCAAAATAATGGGATGTGTCAGAAGAACATGTTGCATGCCTGGAACAAGATCGCCCATAGTGTGGGTACTCTGCTATGGTACTACAAATCATAAAGATAATAAACATGACCTCCCTGACTGCTCCCGTAGGGTGCAGGTGCTTCCAATAATAATAATGCTGACTTAATATTTTCTACACTCTTTAAAAACATACTCATTGTTTTAATATACTATAATATATATATATATATATATATATATATATATATATATATTCTACACACCTACACTCCCCCCCCCATCCCCTCCCCCCCCACACACACTTTCTCCAATTTGTGGAACTGCCTTCAGTCTCACTCTTGTCTCCAGGGCTTCATAGCAAGCAGTGCACCACCATCTCATGTCATCCCTCATCCCTACTCATGGTCTTTTTTACCCCCATGAAGCCTACCTAACTCAACCCTATAGAACTTGCAGGTTATTGTGTGTCCTCCCCTCATATCTCCCCTCTTTTCCTGTTCATTCCCTTGTTGTGTCCAACTGTTTTTCCCATCGCACCTCTGTCGGTACATTGCCTTTTCGCCCTTTGTCACGTCGCCATTCCGTGAGCCTCTATTTTATCCAAAGAAATGTAATCTCCATGAGTATGCAAAACATGTTTGACGTGACAATGTTGCTGTTTTGTTATAATGATTTTTTTTTATTATTGTTAATATTTTACTTTTCTCTAGGGACATTTTGGACCACAAGGCCCTGTTGGTTATCCTGGAACCAGAGGCGTGAAGGTGACCACCCTTGGTTAACATAAGATCATTTCCTTTCACAAAATAGTTTTGTGAACAGTCTCATTTAACTAATCGAGCTTGGTCATGCAATCACAGAACAGATGCTTTTCCATAATTATCATTCCGCACGATATACCATATTGAGACTATTCAACTAGTTCTACAGTAAATCAACCAGAGAATGTCAAAACAACAATGCCATCCATAATTCTCACCACATTCACAATGTTTTCATTACTTTCTCTTCACCATCGTCGTAAAAAGTTAATGTTCTCTCCTTTCATTTTTCCTTGGGTGTCCTTCGGTGTCCCATCTGTTTTCTTATTTAAATCATTTTTGTTTTCAGGGAACAGCTGGAGTTCGAGGCATGAAAGGAATGAATGGTGAAAAGGTAATTATGTGTTAACAGTACATTGTAGGACTGTACAGTATTGCTCTGGTTCATTATATAATTTATATTGCTATTTTAGTTAATTTTTACAATTATCTTGGCATAGCCAGTTAACTAGAAAATTTAGTTATGTTATGATCTATCATGCATTGCTGTAATGTGAAGGCCAAATGTATGCTCTTGTATGGAATAATCAAAACACAATCGAATATAAACACACAAATCGGGTAAACAAACGGGTCCTGACAAACCAGTCAACCAGGTGGCTTTTGATAAAAGTGTAAAGCATTGAAATGATCAGCTCTCCTATATGAATGGAGAGTCTACCTCTGCCTTTCCCTTGAAATAAATAGATGGGCAGATAAAGGAGTCGAGAGAGATGGCAGGGTGTGATGAGAAAGTAGAGAGACATGGGAGAGTCGAGAGAGATGGAAGAGTTGAGAGAGATGGAAGAGTTGAGAGAGATGCGATAGTCGAGAGAGGCAGGAGATATGGGAGAGTCGAGAGAGACGGGGGGGGGGGGGGTGGGGGGGGAGTTGAGAGAAATAGAGCGAGAGAGATAGATAGACAGAGACAGACAGACAGACAGACACACTTTGACTTTTATGTCCTTTTATTATAAAAGTATAAAACATTTTACAAGGCAAATTTATACAAAGAAGGAAATCTTGAGGCACCATTTGCCTGAAGTTCATAAAAGCATCAACACATGAGAATCAAAGTGCCATTCTTAAAGTACAGGTGCTCCAGCAGAAGTCTGAAAAACAATGAAAGTTCAAGAGTCAATGATATTGTTACAACTCACAAAAAAAATGTGAACTTCATTCTCAACACATTTACACAAGACACCACCACTGCACCATAAGTCTTCAAATACCAGAAGACTACCCATGTTTACATAATATGCATGTTCTAGTTTTATACGAGCAGACACCATGCCTTTGAAACAAAAAAGTGCATTTTCATCTTTCTTAATTACCAATCTGGCTTTCCTGGTCTTATAAATTGCAAGCTTAGCAATTCCAAGTAAAAAATTCAAAAGCAAAAACACAGATTTGTTTCCTGTGTTGAAAGCGAGCCCATAAATAAATATTGGAAAGGAAAAAACAATTTAAAATTTACAAAAAATCCGACTCGGGTACAGAAACAGAGGTGTCAGAAACCTCTTGCACTCAATGAACGCATGATTCAGATTTTCGATACTCATACAGAAAGGGCATGAATTAGACACAGAGGGGTTAAATTTCTGTAGGAGAACCTGTGTGGCCAGGGCTTGATGGACCAGTCTCCAATTTAAGTCTCTCGTGCGACCAACGGTCGGAAATTTGTACATCACCTTCCAATTGGGAGTAAGAAAAGCTCCTGCAGGTAAGGTCTCTTTCCAGTGGTTTCTTAACGGTGTCGTACAGCCCGGTAAACACACTTCTCGACAAATACAATGTAATGTTTTTACAAATACTAACAAATCGTCACTGTTTGAAGAGAACACGTCATGGTGTTTTTGGGCAGTGATTGACAGTTCAGGAAAATTTTGGCGAAAATCAACTTCTTCACTTACCCCATTCCACCCAATATTTAAATGTAAGAAAGTCTGGGTTACTCTCCTCATGACCTCACCCACTACTCTCATTGAATGCAATCCAATTTTATTAGAAATTGAGCCAGCAGGCAACCATCGTTTCAAGGAAGGTTCCAGAAGATCTCGCACTTTATTTATTCCACTATTTGTGAAGTACTTTATGAAGAATCGGCTGGTAGATATTCCAGCAAATAATACGTTTTGGAATAGTGGCTCATGCACAAATTTCCTGGCATCATAGGAGATCTCGAGCCGCTGCACTCCAAGAGCTTGCCAAGCATTCAGAAGAGATTGATGAAACGCAGGGACCCAAGCTCTATCAACCTGCTTCAGGTCTATAAGGAAGAGTTCCCGGTCATGACCCAAACCACCCATTTTCCGAAGCAAGGTATTGGTGAGAGGACGCCAGGACACTACTTCACCAAAGAGTAGGCGTTTTATTGCCATGAGTCGAAAAGCCATTATTCGACTCGGGATGTGCACCAAGTTTTTGCCACCAGACATTCGTGGCCTGCCCAATACATCTGGCTTGAGCCAGTGGTGGCCTCCCCAGAAAAAAAAATCAATCAGACTTTTCTGAATGCTTGTGATCACAGCTTGAGGAGGCTGGAGTGCGATAACCTTGTGCCATACGGTTGGAAGTATTAGGTTATTAATAATTAATCGTTACCCGCACCTTAAGTGACAAGAACTGGAGCATTCCTTTCCACCTTGATAGTTTCTGCTTTATGTTGTCGAGGAAACCATCCCAATTCCTTTGGATATAGCTCGTAGTTCCCAAATGGATTACTAAGTATTTAAACCCATCTGTGTTCCATAACACTCCTCCTGGAAGAGTTGGGAGAGGTGCACATGAGGAGTGTGATGAAGGGAGTGTATTTGGGTGTAGCCAAAGAGCTACGCTCTTGTTTCCAATTTACTCTTGCTGCTGAGGCCAGTTCAAATTTGGCAAGACAACGGGATGGCTCACTGACGTCTTTTGGGTTTTTGACCACAACACACAGGTCATCTGCATAAGCAGAGATAAAAATGTTTGGACTGTTTGACAATGATAACCCAGACAATGAGGTACGAAGGATAGCCAGTGGAGGTTCAACAGAAAGTGTGTACAACGTGCCTGACAGTGGACAACCCTGACCGATACCACGCTGAAAAGCAAAGGGATGGCACACAAGCTATTGTTTACTTTTAGCAGGCATGATGCATTTCTGTACAAAAGTTTTATGCAGGATATGAATTTTTCCCCAAAACCTGCTCTATGAAGGACCGCAAATAAGAAAGAATGATCCACACTGTCAAAGGCTTTTTCCTGATCCAGGAGTAACAACCCTAACCCCTGAGGGACAGTTTGACCGATGGCAATTAAATCTCGAACTAAAAAAATACTGTCATAAATGGATCGATCAGGTATGCAATACGTTTGTTCTTTTCCAATCACGAGAGAGATGACATTTTTAAGACGCATTGCAAGCACTTTTGATACAATCTTGTAATCAGTGTTTAGCAATGAAACAGGTTGCCAGTTTGTAATTTGCTGCAAATCCCCTTTCTTTAGGAGACACAAAACCGCTCTCCTGAAGCTCAGGGGCAATTCACCCTGATCTAAGCTTTCAAGCAGGGTCTCCATTAGAGCAGGACCCAGCATGTTCCAAAAAGCTTTGTAGAATTCAGCAGGAAGTCCGTCAAGCCCGGGGGCTTTGCCGTCCTCGAGCAGTTTTGATGCCATAGTGAGCTCCTCAAACGAAATGTCACATTCGAGTTGCTGTTGCTGTTCTTGAGAAAGGGATGGAAGAAGTTCAATCACCTCATTTATAGTTGTTTTGTCCACAGTTCTCGGTGTAAACAGATTTGAGTAGAAAACCTGTATCGAATGTTTAATGTCACTCTGGCAAGTCAGAACACCGTTAGAAGAGTGCAAACTGTGAATCTGTTGAGAGGTCTTGACGGACTTCTCAAGATTGAAGAATTCCTTATTTGGAGTCTCCAGCTGAATTCTACTCATCCGAAGATGAACCATTGCTCCAGCCACACGCTCCTTGACTAGTTCAGCCAGTAAAGTCTTTTTTTTCCACCAACTGCTGATGGTGATCACTTCTACTGGATGCTCCAGCTTCTTGCTCATATTTAAGTACATCTTCTTTGAGAGCACTTAACCCAGATGCATTACTGGTGGTATGTGAGCAATATTGACAGAAAATCCGAATTTGGGATTTTGTACAGTCCCACCACTGTCGGGTACAGTCCCACCACCACTCCCATTTTCAAACTGTACATCTTGTAATAAGTTAACATTGAAAGTCCAGTATGCACTGTTACAACAATTATTGGGTAACATATATTCCATTGCAATCATATGATGATCAGAAAAGCCAGATGGACTTACGCTTGTTCTCTGAACCAGATTCACCATCGCGTGGTTTACATAGAATCTGTCCAGTCGGCCCATGGTTATCTGGTTCTTTGAGCAGCACACCCATTTATATTGACGGGTGTTGGGATTTTTCAAACGCCAAACATCCCGAAATTTAAATTTTTGTACAAGTTTTGCCAAAACCATTGCACTAGGTGGATGGGGCTCAGGAGTATTCCTGTCCAGTCGGGGGTTGAGTGTGCAGTTATAATCTCCCCCCATACAAATTAAACTAGTCAAGTCAACAGTGTTTAGAAACCCTGCTAACTTTGGAAGGAATACAATCCTTTCAGCACTGTCGCTGGGGCAATACACATCAATAATACAAAATTTTTGATTGCTGCTTATCAATTCTACAGCAATTAAGAATCCTTTGCAGAACACCCTACAAGAAATCTCCGAGGGTTGGATTCGAGGGTGCACAATAATTGCCACACCTGCCTTAGGCACATCCTCAAAGGTACTGGAGAAAAAAAGGCAACCTTTAAAAACCCTGCGCCACTCGTCCTCACAAGGTTGGTTGGTGTCTCTTGTAACAGAATATCAATTTTTTCTTTCTTAAACATCTGCAACACCTCGAGGCGACACACACAGCTGCGGCCTCCATTTATGTTGAGGGATGCTACCTTCATTTATTTATTTTTTAGAACCTACTACTATTACTGCTCTTGGATTTCTTTTCTGCAGGGTCTACCGGAGTGCTCAGTTCCTCAATACTGACCACAGGCTTGTTGTAGCAACTCTAAAGCTGCACCTTAAATCCTGGAGAATGGTACCATCCCAGCCGAGGCTGGATGTTGCCAAGCTCAGGGATGAGAGAGTAGCTGAGGAGTTTGCAAACAGGCTGAGTGGACACTTTGGGGGTCTGGGTGCTTTGGGGGGTCCTGAAGAGTTGTGGAGCGCCTTCAAGACCACCGTCCTTGATGTTGCCGGTGGATGCCTTGGAGCTCACCGCAGGGCAAAGAAGAATTTTGTCTCTCAAGGGACACTGGATACCATTGACCAGAGTCGCAGGGCCAGGCTGAATGGCAGAGCTGAGCTGTTCAGGGAGCTGAGGCGTAAAACTGTACGTGCACTGAGGGTGGACAAGGAGGCCTATGTGCGAGGAATCTGTGAGGGTGTAGAGCATCACCTGTGGACAGGTGATTCTCGTCCCGCTTACAGGGGAATTCGCGCATTACGTTCATCCAAGCCCATCCCTCGGAGCACTACAGTTCGAGCAGAGAGTGGTAGGCTCTTGACAGAGGAGTCTGAAGTGAAGGCCCGCTGGGCCGGTTACTTTGAGCGGTTGTACCAGGCTGATCCCCCAACTGTCGAGTTGGACGTCAAGGGTGTTACAATCCCTGTTGCTGACCCTCGAATCAACTGTGGTCCACCTACGCTTGTGGAAACACGGGCTGCGGTGAACCAGTTGAAACGGGGCAAAGCTCCAGGGATCTGTGGCATCCATGCCGAACTTCTCAAGGCTGGTGGAAATGCTGCACTCGTGTCGTTGCATGCAGTTTTGTGCTCTGCCTGGAACACAGGCATCATCCCAACTGACTGGAAGAGGGGCCTTGTTGTCCCTCTCTGGAAAGGGAAGGGTGATCGCCAAGACTGCAACAACTACCGAGGGGTGACGCTGCTCTCAGTGCCGGGCAAGGTCTTTGCTCGGATAATTCTCGATAGGGTTCGCCATCATCTGCTTGAGCACCAGCGTCCAGAGCAGTCAGGCTTTACACCAAAGAGGTCAACGATTGACCGTATCCTTGCCCTTCGTGTCCTCACCGAACACAGACGAGAGTTTCGGCAGGGGCTGCTTGCAGCCTATGTTGATCTCTGTAAAGCGTTCGATTCAGTGAATCGGGACGTCCTCTGGAGGATTCTTGGTCTTCGTGGGGTGCCACCAAAACTGATTGATCTGATATCTGAACTCTACTCTGGTACTGAGAGTGCTGTGAAGTGTGGTGGTACCATCTCTGACTTATTTCCAGTTGTTACTGGAGTTCGTCAGGGATGTGTACTTGCTCCCACACTTTTCAGCACTTGTATGGACTGGATTCTAGGGAGGATGTCGGAGAGATCAAGTTGCGGTGCGTCATTTGGGAATGTCAAGATCTCGGACCTTGACTTTGCAGATGATGCAGTCATCTTTGCGGAGACTTTAGACATCCTCTTGGGGGCCCTCGAGGTGCTGAATGAGGAGTCGGAGCCGTTGGGATTACGGGTTTCTTGGGTCAAAACTAAGATCCAGGCTTTCGGTGACATCTTGGATGCTGCTGTCCTGTCTGTGTCTGTTTGTGGTGAGGATGTTGAGGTCGTGGAGAGATTCACTTACCTTGGCAGTGATATTCATGTCTCTGCTGGCTGCGAGTCAGAGGTCAATAGACGTCTGGGTCGGGCCTGGGGAGTCATGGACTCACTGGATCATGGGGTGTGGCGCTGCCGGTACCTGTGCGGGAGGACGAAAGTCCGAGTCTTCAGGTCCTTGGTACTTCCAGTCTTGCTCTATGGGTGCGAGACTTGGACTCTGACCAAGGATCTGAGACGGAGACTTAATTCCTTTGGTACCAGGTCTCTTCGGAGAATCCTTGGCTATCGCTGGTCGGATTTTGTGTCCAACGAGCGGTTGCTGAGAGAGACTCGGATGAGATTTGTTACCTGCATAGTCCGTGAGCGTCAGTTGCGGCTGTATGGACATGTGGCTCGTTTTCCTGACTCTGATCCTGCTCACCAGATTCTCTCAGCGAGGGAGTCTCATGAGTGGAGGAGGCCAGTGGGTCGACCACGTGCCTCATGGTTGCAACAGGTTGACCATCATCTCAAGGAGATGGGGATGGGCCTGGCATCTGCCTGGGGGATGGCCAGACGGAGGCCCCTGGAGTACCGGCGGAAAGTGGACGCAGCGACGTGCTGTTCTGGCACATGCTCCCATACCTGACCTGACCTGACCTGATTTCTTTTCTGGCCTTAGTGGCACACTTCCTCAACCGCTGGAATTGAGGTTCTGAAATCATAACTTGCTGAGGTTCATGAATCACATTTTTTTTGCAGTTTTTAAAAAGGCATGGATATTCGGGGAAAAAAAATCCCGAATTCTCACATGCCTTTTCCTGAAGGTTTCATTTAAAAATTTAATAATTTCGTCTTCTGTTACCATGGTGTCTCCATCGTCCTCTTGGGCACAACACCCA
Organism: Eptatretus burgeri; assembly: GCF_056783735.1. NCBI lineage: Eukaryota > Metazoa > Chordata > Myxini > Myxiniformes > Myxinidae > Eptatretus > Eptatretus burgeri. Next base: position 8,486,874 of record NC_140971.1, on the reverse strand, counting down.
CTATAACTGACAGGGTAGGAGAGGTAACATCAAAGTCAACCTCATCATCTCTGTCATTTTCTTCCTGCTCCAAACTTATTTGTAAATCACAGCTGTCCATAGAATTTGAACCCTCGATCTTTCCATTCCTATTTAGCTGCCCACTATCACATGCAGCCTCTTTCGGTATTACTCGAGCATATGCGATGGGACAAAACATTCGAGGGTAAAATGTAGCACGCCAGCCGCCACTGCAAGTCTCCAGAGCGCTTGGCAATGGGTGTCTTGTACATTACAAGCCATTGGATTACAGTGGATGGAGTAACCTGGAGCATCCTCTTCCAGTGCGCTTGTGGTTCTGCAGGTCTCTCAGGGACAAGGGCTTTAATACACAAAAAATAAACAATATGTTTTTCTATTGAGTTAAAAGGGAGAAAACCTTGAAAGTGAAGTAAAAGTGATGGAAAGGAGTGTTGGAGCGAAGGTGTGGAGTCCATTTTAACTTGGACTGCTTGAAAAAGCATAGAATTGCAGAGAAAATTCTCCCTATAACTCGGATGGACCGAATTCCAGTGGCCACAGCGACCTCGGCAGCTGGCTTCCATTTTTAAGGAAAAGGAGTTCTAAAATGTTTTACCTTGGTGTGCCCAGCATCAATAAAATTTTGCATAAAATTGCAATCACCACAAACTCCTTTAAAAAGAGGGTTTAGAAAAATGGGCTCGTTCAAAAACATTTGGAGAGAGTAGCTTCTGTCATCACGGCGGACGGTGGCTGTCTGCCATGCCTCCAGCATGCTTCTATAGAACGGGGGCACCGATGTGATGTCAACTTTCTTGGTGTCCATGAGAAAGAGTTCCTGATCAAAGCCAAGTTTCCCTGCCTGCCGAAGCAGGCAGTGAGCGAAGGCTTTCCAAGAGACATCCATGTATATATAACAGCTTGCGCAATGAAAGGAGGCGAAAAGCCATCACTTTGCTGGTAACGGAAACCAGCCCCTGTCCTCCTTCGGCAATAGGCAGGCTTAGCACACCGGGCCGGAGCCAGTGCTTCCCCCCCCCCCAAAAGAAGTCAATAAAATGGATTGTAGTTTTTTTAAGAATAAAATCTGGGGGTTGTAGTGTCATAAAAATATGCCAAAGCATTGACGCCGCAAGGTTATGAATAACAAGGGTTCGCCCCCGATATAAAATTAGATTAAGTAGTCCCTTCCATTTTAGTAGCCGCCTCTCAGTTTTGTTTATTAAAAATTCCCAGTTTTTAAAAACGAAATTTTGAGTGCCAAGGAAGACACCAAGATAAAAAAAATTCCATCCCATTGCCCATTCAAGTTGCTCGGGCAGGGTCGGAGGAGTGGCTCCGTTTTTCGGACCAAGATAGAGAGCTTTACTCTTTTTTTTTTTCCCCCGTTTACTTTGGTGGAGCTTGCCAAACTGAATTCATGGATGCAGTGGACCAAGGCAGAGACATCCTCATCTGAATGGATAACCGCACAAAGATCATCCGCATAAACAATTACTTTAACTGGGTTCGCCATTGGTTGGGGAAGAAAACCATAAATATGTTCCCGCAACCGAATGAGCAAAGGCTCGATTACTAGGGAATAGAGAAGGCCGGACAAAGGGCAGCCTTAACGAATGCCTCTACTCGCTGGGAAAGGCTGACATAAAATATTATTAACTTTGAGTAGGCTAAAAATGTTGTTATACAGGAGCTGTATGTAAGAGATAAAAGTTGCCGCAAAACCAAACCCTCGTAAAACAGAAAAAAAAAGATAGAAGTGTTCAACAGTGTCAAAGGCTTTTTCCTGGTCTAGAAAAACCAAACTAACATTTTTTTCCTCGAGTGCAGATATCAATCATGTCTCGCACAATAAAAATACTGTCGTGTATTGTTCTTTTTGGAACACAATAGGATTGATCAGGGAGTATAATTTCCCCAATCACGGGTCTGAGCCGGTTGGTAAGAGCCTTTGAGAAAATTTTATAATCCGTGCAAAGCAATGATATCGGACGCCAGTTGCACGGTTGCCGAAGGTCACCTTTTTTGGGGACAAGGGTGAGTACAGCCCTGCGACAGCTTAATGGCAACAGATTCAATCGTAGAACGTCAATCAGAGCTTCATGTAACTCTGGTCCCAGAAGGTCCCAAAAGGTTTTATAAAGTTCTACAGGCATTCCATCTAGTCCAGAGGCTTTGCCTGTTGGTAGAGTATGTAGGGCAGCCTGAAGTTCCTCCAAAGTTCTTTCCTTGTCTAGTTGTAGACATCCAGATTCTGATAAGGTGGGTAGAGAAGAAGTCAGGGATTCCACAATTTCGTTGTCAGTGCTCTTGGCTTGGTGGAGCTCAGAAAAATAATCCTTGAGTGAAACTCGGATGTCTTTTTGGAAGTGCGTTATTCTTCCTTCCTTCGTCTTTAGTGAAGCTATCTGCTGACTTGTTTTTTCCCAACTTCCAGTCCGAAGAAGAACTTGGAGTAAGTATCCAAGTGATACAAATTTTCCATTTGGAGACTGATCAGAGCTCCCCTGACCTGCTTTGCACAGAGTCCAGCAAGAAGTGCTTTTTTCTTCGCAAGCAAAAAGTTGGTCCTTTTGGTATTAGAGGCTGAGAGGTTGGATTGCAAAGATAATATTTCTCTGGCAACCAGGGATCGAAGGGCAGAGTCATGTCGAGTTTGTTAAGCTCCGTATTGCTGGCAGAAGGATCTTATCTGTGCTTTGGCATTGTCCCACCATTGCACAAGATGGGGAAAGGAGGGTTTACGTTGGAGTAAAGTTCTCCAAAAGACACGAAAGGCATCAAGGAACAAATGTTCCTCGAAGAGGCTCACATTAAAAGTCCAGTAGGCAGCACCTCGGTTACGAATTGGGAGGTGAATGCGGAGTATGACCACATGATGGTCTGAGAAACCACTGGGGACAATACCAGTATGGGTCACGATATTTTAAAAAATCATTATTAATATAAAAACGGTCTAACCTTGCGAGGGACAGACAGCCATCTAAACACCGACACCATGTATATTGTCGTGTTGATGGATTACAGGTCCTCCAAATGTCAATAAGGGAGAATGTTGTCAAAGTTCTAGCCAGGGGCTTAATGCTCGCTGGGTGAGGCTCTCTTTCCCATTGCGATCAATAGAAGAATCCATCGTGCAGTTAAAATCCCCTCCTAAACAAACAAATCCATTAAAATCCAAGTGTGTAAGGGATGTTTGTAACTGCATAAAAAAAACAAGTTTGATCCGTACTGTCACTCGGTGCATAGACATTGAGTATTGTGTGTTTAAGACCATTAAGAGTAAAGGTGAGTGAGATTAAATATCCTTTAATAATTTCATTAAAATCAATAATGAGATTACAGAGAGAGGGATGTACAAAGATGGCTACCCAGCTCTGGGACACTCGAAGCTGCTGAAGAACCACCTTCCTTTCATCATTCTCTCCCATTCGCTCATACAGGAGGAGCTACATCTGGTTTCTTGTAAGAGTAAAAATTCAAAGTGGTTCTTCAATACAAGCTCCTTAACTTCAGCTTTACATAAGTTCGAGCGTCCTCCATTAATGTTTTTAAAGTAGCAATTGAGAAAGCCATAGTGTGGAATTTTGAAAAAGACATCAGTCAATTGGCCGGCTTATGGATGCAGTAGATTCTGATAAGGTGGTCCAGTAGCACAAAGTACAAAGAACATACCAGCCCTCACCAGTAAGACTTGTTCTTAATTTGCCATTAAAGAACAGTGGTAGTGGTAGTACCTTCAGTGTAGAAGTAGAAGAAGTACTTGTAGTCGTAGTACTAATCATAGTAAAAGTAGTACTTGTGGTAATAGGTGTAGTAGTTGTCGTGGTTTTGTTAGAATGGCTTTCGTGGTTTGCTTAGGGCGCACCAAAGCTCAGGCAGACATCAGGTTCATGTTCAGTGTCGCTCATCTTCCTCATCTCTCTAAGTCTGTGGTTAGAACTGCAGAGGACAAGGCAGAGCATTTTAAAAACAAAGCATGACAAAGAGAGAGAGATATATATATATATATATATATATATATATATATATATATATATATATATATATATATATATATATATATATATATATATATATATATATATATATATATATTTAGATACAGAGAGAGAGAGAGATAGAGAGAGAGAGAGAGAGTTACAAAAATAATAATAATCAGACAAATGAGAGTAAAGAGCCTTGTGTGTAAATTCTGCAAAGTTTATCATTTGCGGTCTGAGTTTATTTAAACCTTCCAATAGTTTGGAAATATTGTCACCTTGAACTCTGAAGTGACACGTGAACATCAATATAGTTTTGAAGCACATCACTCTCAATCTTTGCCATTCTGGTTTTGTGTCTCGCAAGTTTTGCAGGGGCCAAAATAAAGTTAACAAGGAGGTCTCATGATCTACTTTCCTCCTTCACATGACCAAAAATTAACAGGGTTACGGGGATAAATGAAGCCATAAGTGTATGAGCAGATTTTTCCCAAGAAAAACACTGGTTGATGATGAGGGAACTGCAAGTATATGTGAAAGATGGTTTCCATTTCTCCATAATTTGTGAAATGTTGCAGCAGAGCTCCAAAACTCAGTGACTAATGAAGCAATCTCCAACTCAGGTCTCTCATGATTCTCTTTGTTGGGTAGAGATACAAACATTCCCAACTTGGATGGACAGGCAAGGGAAGTGGAAGAACCTCACATCAGGGAGTGTCAAACAGATTTGCAAGCACAATAAAATGGAGTGAGTGGATAACTAATATGTGTGTATATATATATATATATATATATATATATATATATATATATATATATATATATATATATATATATATATATATATATATATATATATATATATATATATATATACATTTGCAGTTATGGGAACCGCATCCTTCCAAAGCAATAGCAACCATCATACAGCGGTCCCTAGACAGTTATTCCATTAATATACAGTCAGATAGTCCCTTCCCTTTTGTCTATCAGGACAACGGGACGTGCGTTGCATGGATCTTATAGCTGGGTCTGTTTACACTACTCTAACTTCATTTCTACTCTTCTTTTCTGCTTATTCCTGAGGGAAAACCGAATTTGGGTCCTCGCGGAGGCCAACACGTGCCGCGGCCGAGGCAGGGGAATAGGAAAGCTGCGACAACACCACACGAGCATCGACTGTGCTGCCGCGAGGATACAGCGATACCCTCGAAGGAACCTCTGCCGCAAGCTCCAGATGATCGTCTGACGTTTCCAATGATCTGGGATGAGATTGCTGGTTGCATTGAAAAGGCAAACGAACGAATATCTCTGAAAGAGGCTGCACGGATGTTGTTTTTCACAACACGGAAGCAAATGACCCAATATCGGCGAGAGCGTGGCTGGCGGCTTGGTGCCAATAACTACATCGTCATAGGCCGATAATGGAAAAACAACAACCACGCCACGTTGTACAGGATACAAGTGTGCAAGATATGGGCGTTGCGTTCTTTTCCAACCCATTTCTGGATTTAATTCCATCGGCATCCTCTTATCCCTCCATTTCTCCATTACATCTGATACTTATACCTAGATTATTTTTCATTCTAAACCTCCATCTAATTATTATATACGATCGTTCCCCTCAATTCCTGACAAAGATCGAGGTTGGCCCCACACACACGATAGCAGAATTGGGTGAACGCGAGTACTGACCACGTGGGTCATGGCGGGATCCGCGCGTACTTTACGAAACATGCTCGATGGCAGATGGATCCGTGCTTAGCTCGTGACACCTTATCGTTCCACAGAGCAGGGCACGATTGGCACACATCTTGTTCTGGTCTGTGCATGGGTTTATCCTAACATCTTGCCATCTGTGCATGGGTTTACCCTCACACCTTTCCGTCTGTCCTCGCTGGCAGCCGCGGGTGTTCCCCATAGACGGCGGACGTTTCCTTGCCTCTCCGCCAGGCAAAGCCGCGATCAGGCAGAGGTGTGCTGTGCAGTTCAATCGCTCGGGCTGCATGGCGCATCGCAGAGCAGGCATTGATCAGCGCTAATCGGGGTGCCTGGGTGGGCATGCGGGGCCGACACGACCCTCGGCCAGTCGCCGAGTCACGGTCCCACGGTCCGGGAGATCGGTACAAGGCAATTCATGTCATGGAGTTTGGTGCGGGGCCATTCCTATCATGGGGCTCGGAGCGAGACGATTCCGCAGCTTGGAGTTATCTTGCCGGAAGTGGAGTGGAGCCGCTTCCGGCCATCACGGCCGGGCCACGCAGTGGTCCGGGCCCAATCAGAGTGGCCGATTCGGGTGACGACATCGCTTCGGGGTAATGCCCCCACCCTGCACCCCAGGGTCTAGAAAGGAAGGGTGGCGAGGCCGTCCGTAGTTACGGTTTTAGTGTCTTGCCCATCACTGCTGTCGACTCGTCCCGTTCTCTGCCCAGCCTGGGATCGATCTCTCCGCCCATCTGCTAACTCCACCTTCTTCGCCCACTCACTCTTGACTCTGCCTTCGACTCCCGCCATTCTGTCATCATCACCTGCGATTCCGCCTCCTCCTCCCGCCCTTCTCCACCCACACGTCACTGACTCCACTCATCCACTTGGTCCTGTCTCCCACTCCACCCACTTGCTCTCGACTCCACCTTCTCCAACCATTCGGCTCCCGACTCCGCCTTCTCCACCCAAGTCCCTCCCTTCACGCCCGACGGTCGCGTCTCATTCTCTGGACCGACGCTAGCTGCACGAAGTGCCACGAAGCAAGAGACGGCGTGCCTGCTGTCAGGGAGGTATCGCCCAGTGGAGCATCCCCCCAAAACATATTGGTAGCGTGATCGGGCAATCGTGCAAGGTATTGAGAGACCGTTAGCCTCATCTCCTCTCCTCGGAAGGATAACAAGTTCTCAGTGTCATTGTTCACTTGGTCAAATGCTTTCTCCTGATCCAGAGAAAGGAAGCCAATTTGAGATCGAGTCATGTCCGCATAGTGTATCAAGTCCCTGACCAGAGATATATTATCATGTTTCGTTCTGCCTAGAAATGGAATACAACTGGTCGGGGAATACTAATTTTGGCAACACAGGTCTCAGATGATTTGATAACTTTTTTGCCATAATTTAGGTTTCCATGCATGACAGAGATACTGGGCAATAGTTTCTCATGTCTCTCAAGACTTCCTCTTTAGGAATCAGAGCCAAAGTTGCTCGACGCCAAGACTGCAGTATTTAGCCTGTATCACATGCTTCCTGAGCTACACTAAGGTAGTCAAATGCAATCAAATCCCACACTGTATTGTCCAGTTTGCAAGATAAGCCATCTTCCCCAGGGGACTTAACTCGTGACAGACCATGCAAGACAGTTGTCAATTCTTCCAGAGTCAAAGGAGCCTCCAGTCATTGTCGATCCGCTGGAGTAGTCACAGGGAGACTATTCCACAAAGTGCCACAAGCATCAGCATCCACGCTCTTCCCCGAGTACATATGAGCTTCAAAAGCTCAAATGGGTTCATGAACATTTCTAGAAGCATAGAACAAAGAGCCATCTTCTGACAGAACACTGGATATAGTTCTGAATCAATCTGGGTGCTTTTCCAAAGCTTTGACATAACTTGGCGCATATTCATCTTCAAAAAAGCAACTGCAAATGAGAGCGCACTTTCGCTCCTCAGGCCTTCACATTACTGCGCGCGTTCAGGATGTTCTTGTGTTTTTCACAAGTGGGCAATTCAGCAGGGTTAAGTGTTGTCAGGTGTCGCTCGAGATGCACCAGTTCCTTTTCGAACCTCCTGATCTCTATCCCAAGTGTTTTGCTCGTTCCATACGAGTATTCCTGGTGCACCAATTTTAGCTGAACTTTCCCAACATCCCACCAGAGTCCAAGCGAACAAGAATCTCCTTTCCTATTTGGCCAAGCTCGCTAAAACAAAAGTTGTGCCAAATACCAGCTTCATGCCTTGGCTCAGCCAGAGAAAGCTTTATCCAGGCCAGATTACGATCTGCAAAATGTGAAAATTTTATTCTGCAGTCACTGACATTCCTACACCATTGGTGAGACAAATAGATTCGGTCTCGTCAGGATTGTGAGATACGGCCACCCCGATGCCAGAATGTGTAAATGATGTTCCTGTGGGGTGCTACCATCGACTACTGGAGGCACTCGATCTTCTGGTGTGGAACTTGGGTCTATTGAATTCATTGATGGTATCGATTAGAATGAGCCCATTCTGAGGTGGATTAACTTATTTGCATCCGGACACAGCTGTAGCCCTGATGCAGAGATAGAGCAGGAAGTTGATGGAAAAAATTGATAATCCCCTTTCTCTCTCTCTCTCTCTCTCTCTCTCTCTCTCTCTCTCTCTCTCTCTCTCTCTCTCTCTCTCTCTCTCTCTCTCTCTCTCTCTCTCTCTCCCTCCCTCCCTCCCTCCCTCCCTCCCTCTCTCTATATCTCTCTATATCTCTCTATATCTCTCTCTATCTCTCTCTATCTCTCTCTATCTTTCTCTCTATCTATCTCTCTATCTATCTCTCTCTCTATCTTTATCTTTATCTTCTATTTTGTGAGAGTATGCCTGAACATAGTGCACCAATCAACTGTCGTGGTAACTACAACAGAGGAGAACCCTACAGCCCTGTCGGACGTTTCTCCTCTGATGAAGTGGAACATTCCGAGTGGAGGAATGCGATGCCAAATAGCCTGGTCAGTCTGAAAGATTCACGTGAACTATTTATCTGTGCATCACACTTTAATTGTGAGTGGGTCAAAGCACGAGGAGGAAAGCAACCAGTGGAACCACCACCATTTTCAAGGGGAGTGCCCAAGTCATGCATAAAGCAGTTCATTGCCTCCCCCCCCCCCCCACAGGCCGACAACAATTGTTTCTGCTGCTGCACAAAAACAACGACAGAGAGAACACCTTGACAACATTCATAAGATTTATTTCTCTGAGATGTTCGCAGAGGACATTGGCCGACATTTCTCACATTTCAGCGTAAAGCACAACAGAAGCGATCTATCAATGTTCATGGTGGACAACCTTGGGAGAAGAGTGTTCCAGTTCCTCTCCTTTAAGGAAGTACAGCCCCCTTTGGCTTCCTGCACGTGGTGAAGGTGGAGAAGGGCGGTTACGACATTTCAATGCAAAACTTTAAACTGCAGAAGAACAGTTTCCTGCACATATGGTCCCAGATTGAGGAAGTCCTCAATGCTATCATCAATCATAAAACTACCAACGCCGATTACGTGGCCAAGGTGACGAAGGAGTTGAGTTGCATGACAGAGATCCAAGACTCGTGACAGAGATCCAATTCCTGCAAGCACAGCTGCAAATGCTCTTGACTGCTTAGAGCAATATCTGCTCCCCAAGCGTTGACTTATAGTTGCTTAGAACTTCTCCGTCCTTCCCTCTCCTGCCCCTCTTGTCTCATGCCCCCTTGCTGTGCGTTGTGTGTTACCTCTCATATGAGCCTCGTCGATGTATACAAAAAAAATCTCACCCGCGGCATCCAGAATGATGAAAAAATCCGAAGTAATTGATCTTTCGAGAGAGTTGCTACGTCTCACAGAGCTCACTCAAACATCAGTCTTCCCTAAACTTCTGCAGCGACCAAGTGCACCACTGGTCTGTGAAGCATTTCATGAAAAGAAGAGTGCAACGTTTACGGCCCTAAAAGGCAAAGGTGATCATCAGGAATTGACCTTTAAATACATCACTTTCATCACGGAGTCGTTCAAAATGATGACTATGAAGGACAGATTTGGGGCAAACAATCCAAGTGATCAATCTCGTGCTCCCTGGAAAACTGAACTGCAACAGTTTCAAAAAGCTCCTGGCTATGTGTGAGGTGATTGGCACCTGTCAGTGGAGTGAGAGCGAATACAGAATTTTTTTTTAATGAGGTTCATCGTGACGCCGAAGTTCAACATCGCAGCCACCACTCATCTTCTCTCCAATCACCACTTTACGTACAGCATGTCCTTCCTGCCATCTTCTCGCAAGATCCTCTGGGAAAGTTTTCTGTGCAAGCCAGGCAGCACTGTGGAGGGAACTTCTACATGTTGGAGATGTTCTTGGAGCAGCCAAGGTGCAGCAACTGCATCAACGCCAAAATCCGGCATCATTTCCCAGGGCGTTGCGGAGCCATGCTGCCCCAACTGCACACCAGTCGCAGACATCTGCAGCAAGCTGCCTCTATATTGCTGCCGTGAAGCACAAAGCTGTGTGCATATCTGTGATGGGTAGAGCACATGATGCCCAGGCTTGACTCTCATGCCTTGCAGTGCATTGAAAGTAGTGCATTGTTTGAGTTGAACATGTTTTCTACATTAAGGGTTATAAATAAGGTACGTTTTGCATGTGTGTGTGCGTAACAGGGAGAAGATGGATTCCCGGGGTTCAAGGGGGACATGGGAGAGAAAGGAGACCAGGTAAGAAGTACTCGGCCATGGCGATCGGAGGCAAAATGGAAGGAGAGTGTTAAAGCAAAATCCCTTTTCCATGAAGGTGCAGTTTAGATCTATTCAACTGTTACTCGACTGTTTCAAAGAGAATGATCCATTCAGTACATTGCTGAAATGGCCGGTGGTGGCATATGAGGACGGATAGGTGTTGTTGCTGTGCTTACTAGATGAGATGTGCTGATGTTGCATTCAGGGTAAGATTGGGGATTCTGGTCCTCGAGGAGAGCTTGGTCCTGAAGGGCCGAAGGGACGGTCGGGACCGATGGGGGATGTTGGATCATCAGGGTTGGCGGGTGATAAGGTGAGGAGCAATGATTGATGAAAGCTGTAACGGATTAACTCGTGGCAGGCAGTGTGTGCTTTTGTGAATTGGTTCGAGTACTGGTATCATTTAACTGGACACTTGTGGTGCTGTTTCTCACGTAATGCAATACCAAGCAAACCGGCAGCCCTGCAACAAATGTCCTCAATATCTATTTTGTGTCCTCCCGCAGGGAAAACTGGGAGTGCCAGGATTACCGGGTTACCCTGGAAGGCAAGGCTCGAAGGTGAACATTACTTGAACCCGTTGACTTGTTTTTCTAAGAGTTGACTGATGAAGACCTTTTTGTTCATGTTAAATTTCATTTGGATTTCCCTTTAAGAAATGATACTAAAACATCATAATTTTAAACACCAAGGTTACTAAAACAAGTCGACGCCGTATTCCGCATGTTGCGATAGTTTGAACATCTTAGAGTTATTTTGCTTTGCAATTTATGGCTATCATTTGAACCAGAAGTTAAACTTGGAATCTTTGAGTCACAAATAAAATAGAATTTAAGAGTTAACATGCCACCAATTAACCGTGCAACCATTTAATCATTTATCATGCTACCATGGTGGATCTGTCGCTCAGGGAACCGCTGGATTTCCTGGTCCTGCCGGAGCTCTTGGCGAGAAGGGAGCGAGGGTGAGTTAACCATGTCCGATGCAATGTAACACAACACAAACACAATCGTTAACAGGTTTCTGTATTATCACCGTTACCAGGTGTGTTTTTTTTTTTTTTTGACTCATTCACCATTATAATCTCATTTTATTGTGTACTAGCTGTTCAACCACCCTACCGGTGGGCATAGAATGTGACTTCGAAGAGGAATTCAACTTTTGCTGAAAGCAAAGATCGTATCATACGTGGATGATAATTTTAATACACTACGTTCTACGATGTACTTAATTGATGTACTCACGTACTACATACTTATTAATAATTTTGAAATTTGAATTCAATGTTTTTACGTCTTGCTGAGGGGAGGGCTGAGCTTGGACTGCACATGCGCACTAGCCTAACATTTGCTGATGCCCCCCACTGAGACAATGGGGAAAGCACGGTTCGTATGCTTCCACAATGTGTAAACACACTGTGCTAGTAATATACAAAGCTCTTTCTAACCAATGACTGACTCACTGACGTTAAAGATTGGTATCTTCTGGATATGGGAGAAAGCTGAAATTTTGCATGCCAATGGACGTCGAAGCCGGTACACCGGGGGAAAACAAATCACAGAATCGTCAGACAACATCCATAAACGAAAAAATAAATAAATGAAATTTTTTTTATAATGAAAAAATGCAGGTGAGTGACCCGAGACAATGTGGAAGCACGGTAATTTTGTGTTCCGATTGACATCGAAGCTGATACACCTGAAAAAAAATCATACAACCATCAGAAAGCGTCTGTAAATGAAAATATAAATAAATGAAAAAAAAAAAAGAAGAAAATAAATAAATGAAAAATTGAATGCAGGTGAGCGACCCGAAACAATGGGGAAGCACGGTTCGTATGCTTACACAATGTGTAAACACACCCCGCTAGTAATACATAAAGCTCTTTCTAATCACTCACTGACTCACTGACTGATATTAAAGATGGGTACCTTCCCGGTGACGTAGAAAGCTCAAATTTTGCATGTTGATGGACATCGAAGCCAATACACCGACAAAAGAAAGAAAATCACAGAATTATCAGATAACATCCAGAATTGAAAATATAAATAAATTTAAAAAAAAATGCAGGTGAGTGACCCGAGACAATGGGGAAGCACGGTAATTTTGTGTGCCGATGGACATCGAAGTCGATACACCAGGAAAATCACAGAACCGTCAGAAAGCATCCGTAAATGCAAAAATAAATAAATTAAAATAAATAAATGAAAAATCAAATGCAGGTGAGGGACTCAAGACAATGGGGAAGCACTGTTCGTATGCTTACACAATGTGTAAGCACACCCTGCTAGTATAATATATGTATGTAATAAAGTCCTCGGTCTTTAAAATGGACTCGAATGTGTGATGTTGAAGCTGTGAGCGAGTTTAATGCCATGATGCATTTATCGGGTCGGAAGGGCCTTGTTTTCGTGTATCTTATATAAATAGCTCTTTCTAACCCCTGACTCACTGACTGATATTAAAGATCGGTACCTTCCGGCTGACGTAGAAAGCTGAAATTTTGTGTGCTGATGGACATCGAAGTTGATACACCAGGAAAAATCACAGAACTGTCGGAAAGTATCCGTAAATGAAAATATAAATGAAAATAAATCAATGAAAAATCATAAGCAGGTGAGCGACCCGAGACAGTGGGGAAGCACGGTGAATTATTGCTTACAATGTGTAAGCATACCCCACTAATGTATATATATATATATATGTCTATGTAGTGGGCTGGCAGGATGGCCTCGAGAGATGCCAACTTTCTTCAAAGCTACCGAGCTTGGGTTTGAACCTCGGCCGAGCTATAAACTTATTCCATTGTTTCAGAGAGAGGGTGATTCATCAATGTATGTGCCATCCCTTTGATGGTGTTAAACTGAGCATCTCGACAGCTAGTATTAGTTGGTGGATGTTCAAGACCCCACAGTGTAGGCGAGCTCTTGACAGCACCATGAACAAATCCCAAATTCCTTCCCTAATCTACAGAGGACATTGCAGCATTGGCACAGCCACACCCTCAGCCAATGATGCCACTCCGTAGCCTTGTGTTCTATAAAAAATAAGAATATATATGTATGTATAAAATAGGTGCTGTGTCACCTTGTCGTCTTGAGTACGGCTCTCTCACATGGTAAGCACAGCCATTTGACGTTCTGCGAATGGACTACGAGTACGTGTTGTTAATAATGTAATCTACGTACAGCTTACTTATGGCTGCTTAGTCGCCAAGGGTAAAGGGTTTAACAGGTCAAATTTCCCTATTGTTGTTTAAAATTACGAGAAATGTATCATGGCCAGACACACAGACAGAGAGATACCAAGTTGCGTATTATCGTATGATCATTGATGCTCTTTGGGAAGAAACTACCTTAAGAGTTGGAATGAAAGCCTCATTGACCATACATGAAAGGACAGACGTACTAAATGTTTGTTTCCTGACTGCTTGGCAACAGCTTCTTCTTCACGCAAGTCTTACACTCTGCTTTCAATGCATTCTGTCCATCTGTCTGTGTTTCCATCTAGCTCTCTATTTTATTTGCTAATGGCTACATTAACAAATACTTTATCATCAGCACCCAATGGAGAATTTATTCCCAGTGAGGATTTATTATCTTTTTCAAATTAAACTATTTCAAACACTTGAAATATCTTCTGTTTCTGTAACACATCTCCAGAACGTAGCCTCGAACGAAGCTAAGGGTACCGCACGAAGTTACGGATTCCTTCTAAATAATATGTTTTTTTTGTCCTCCCATGGTTGCAATAAAGCTCCATTTCCATGTGTTGTTTATTCTTTCCCTTTGACAAGTATAATCTGATCAGTTTGATCCAGTACATTTAGTCAATATTTATTGACCGAGCGATTTCAAACAATAGCATTCTCAGCACACTGGTTCTGTAGGAATAGTCGTTGTTGGGGTTGTTGCGCATGCGCGCAACAGGGCGCCGGGGCGTGGAGAATAAAAACATTACAGTTGGTCTCGAACCTTTGTCTGGCTCATCACAGGTTCTACAAACATTTTGTAATTTACAGCAATGTGCACTTACTGTATGTACTTGCTTTTGAATATCCTAGAACGTTCTCTTTGCTCTTCATTACCTTCACTCATTCAGTTGTAGACTGATTTGTTCCATGAATGACTAATCGAATGACTAATCAAATCACTAATTGAATGATGAATCAAACGACTAATCGAATGACCAATCAAATGTCTAACGTTCGATGGATAATTTCAATGTTTAAAATTGCGTCGTTCATCGTCCGATCATTTGTTTTCCAGGATGTTTTTTTTTGTTTGTTTTTTTTTTTACTTTTCTGATTCAAATAACTAAAAATTTTGTCATCTATGACCCGATGTGAGTGAAGAATCAAATTTATGACGTCATCAGTCACGTGGTCTGATGGCCATATTGGATTGATAATAAAAACGTTAAAAGAAACTTCTTCTCCAGAACCGCTTAACACATCGATGTGAAACTTCATACATAAAGCAAGATCACCTAGGGAATATAGTTTGAAATGTTTTTTTTACATTCACCTTCATTGATGCAATTTAGCCTTAATAGGCACAAAAGTGATGGTGAAATATCCTAATAATCTATCAATAATAAATATAAAGCTATGGATAATGGCAATGTACGTGATATAATGGGGCGCATGAATGATACGGGTATATGGGCCATAATAGTTGCGTCTTCAGTTAACGATGGTATTATTTTTCATTATGAGCACGCGAGGTGAGACTATGCACTTTACGAGCACCATTCTAGTTTAAAAAAAAAAAAGATTTCTCAGTTGACTTCTCTTGAGTGTGGGGATAGTGAATGTGAAACTATGCTGTTGGAAAGGATATCTGGGACGATTGTGACGTTCTCTGAGAATAAATCCCTGACCGAGGCATGTTGAACAAACTTGCTGATGACAACCAGATTCTGTTTGTGGTCCAATCGGAGTGGCGTTGCTGCTGCTGATGAGTCCTCATAGCACATCTCGTATTCGATCTGATTGACCGGTTAGAAACACTGGTTATCCGAACCAAATGGTTTTAGTTTGGTCCTTCATGGGCTCGTCATATGTTTTCACAGTATATATAATATGAGGTTAACACACAGGTTAACTGTGCAGTGTTACTTTGGTTTGTGTGCAGTTTGCTGAACCTGCACTCCAAAGGTTCATTTTACAGTTTGTGTTTGTGTTCAAATTGCATTTTCTTGTTCTCTGCTCAGGGTCCCCATGGGAAGCCAGGTCGACGGGGACAAAGAGGACCTACGGTAATTTCACTTTTTTTTTTTTTGATACATTAATTTATTTTGTTTGTAATTTTTGTTTTTTTAAATCCTGACATCCCGTGTGTGACGGGTGATATGATCTTACCTGATCCCTTATTAGAAGCATGCCACAGAGAGCCTCATGAGGTCACCAAGACAATTAAAGAACAGGGACGATGCAATGGGGGAACATGATTCAACCCTACACTCTACCTGATAAATGCATATTTATTTATCAAGTTTTATTCTTTACTTACAGGGGGCTCGGGGCCAGCGTGGCCTTCGGGGGCCGACGGGGAAACCAGGAGAGAAGGCAAGTTGTTCTTCATCTGATCAAGTCATGAAAATGTGTAATCTTCATTATGAATAACGATGACCATGATGTCCTTCATTTGTACTTCTGTCATTCCATTAATGCTGAAACAGGAAAATGTAGAATGGGATGAAAATACATTTTGACTTTGAGAATCAAATCAAGTATTTCTTTCACTCTTTACTACTACTCCTACTCCTACTACTACTACTACTACTACTACTACTGGTTGCATATTGGACTGGGATTCAATTCAGAGTTTGGCCCACTGGTTGTACTCTTGTTGAGCCACTCGTACAACGTCCCTGCACATCCGGGCATGAATTTGAAATTTTATTAGGGTAGCGGCACACATTGACCTACTATTTTCACAAGGACGCATTGAATCTTTCACCTCTGACCTATCCTTTCAGCTCCACCTTGCGCTTGGTCATTGCTTTGCTCGTCTTATAATTCTTCTTCACTCTTTTTGATTTTGCATTTGTTCACAAATTCCTGCACCCAAAGAGGTCTCTTTGCCCAAAGTATCTTGCGTTACTCAGTCATCTCCTCCATTCCTCTTCCACCACCTCCCTCGCTGTTTCCCACACACCCTCTTACAGGGCAACTCCGGAAGTGGAGGAGCACCAGGAATGCAGGGAGAAAGAGTGAGTTGTTCTTTTTTCTAACTTAGACTGAAGTTATTGCACTAAAAGATGAATACAAGGTGCAGGTTCTTCTTTTCTCCTCCCCCCTTCTCCCTCAAACTCTCCTCTTTTCCTTTTCGTTCGTTCCCTTGTTTTTTTTGTGTCCACCCATGGCCCCACATTCAGGTGGTTGCCATTTCACCCTCTGTCTCTGCTCTCTCTTCAATGAGCTGAGAATTTTGGCCACAAAAAAAAGAGTTTTTTTTATCAAACCAAACAAATCATGACATGAGAGATGTAATTGCAGCAAAAGGTCAAACTTTTACAAGGCTTGGAGAACAAACTGGTCCCAAAGAGACTGTAATGATGAAATTCAAGCCCTCGAATGACAGGTACATAATGAGCAGGAGAAGCAGGACAGGAGAGAAGACGAGGACGCGAGAAATCAATTTACAGGAAGAATAACTTGGCATGTGTAGTGGGGAGATGCACAAGTGTGTGTTTGGTAACCGGATGATCTATTTACAAGATTGTCGTCATACAACAAGCTTCCCTTTTTTACAATCTTTTGATGACAACTTTTGTAAAGTCGTCCTGTCTCGTCACCCACAGGGACCAGTCGGAGCTCAAGGACCTGTGGGACCCAATGGTCCAATGGGACCACCTGTGAGTCAATCCTTTCCTCCTTTACAAAATGATTTGATTGGTTAATAACATGTGCAGATCGTTCTGTCATTGTCTCTGATTGAATGAAAGCATCCTTTAACGCTCTGGCTTCTTTCATTGACTCCTTCTCATTCTGTCATTCCTATGTTGTTGTGGTTTTTTTCAAAATTTTTTACTCCCTCCTCATCTTCATTCCTCACCTTCATTATTATTGCCTTCCCTATTGATTCTCGATAATTCTCTTCGTAGGTTTCACTCAATCTTGGCATTAACTCTCATTTCTTCCCAAGGGCCTTGCAGGGAAGGATGGACTGCCTGGTCACCCAGGGCAGCGGGGAGAGACAGTAAGTTTATCTGTCGCTATGATTGCTTTGCAAGGAAATCCTGTTGAGGTGGAAAATATTTGTTCGTTCTGATGTCGCCTGTATTTGGGAAGTGGGACGGCACGCAGAGGGGAGAGATTGTCCCATGAATGATTTTACCATTCTCGGATTGATTGTTTTACTCATCCTGTGATATTATAAATGGTACTCCTCCATACTGTGACCACTGTGCTGGATGTGTTGCCTCATCCATGTGATGATGATGTGTTGCCTCATCCATGTGATGCTCTGTTTATCCCAAGCACATGACTCGTGTGCTTGTTAGATGAAGTGGAAACTCTGAAAAGATCGTTCTGCTGTGTTTTCAATTCCTTGATCTTTTGAAACAATTTTGAGTTTTCGTGTTTTACGTTACTCATTATGCGTTGTGAGTTTATTGCAACTGCCATCAACTACTTGTGGTTTTTTGTGCTGTTTCTTACGGAATAAATGATAGATCAGTATTATTAACGGATGACATAACCTCGTGTTTCACTACGGCAGGGATTCCAAGGAAAAACTGGGAAACCTGGATCAACTGGGGTTGTGGGACCGCAGGTGTGTGGATCTTGGTCGAATCCTGAGTTTTATTCATGAAATAGATGGATGCGGAGAATGGGAGGTGGGGAGGGAGAGTCATTGTTCAGCTTTAAAGTGAAGGTGATGTTGGAGAACTCGTGATCATGTCCAACCACGTGGAAAGTTCTCCAAATTAGAATCCTGAAAACAAATTTATTTTTCGATTGATCAAGCAAGTAGATGTTTGTAATCATTGTTCAGGTGAACAACATCAAATTGACCAAGTTGAGTTGTATTTTATTCAACCTATAGGATAGTTGACGGCTTATTGCTGTTGTCGGGTTTGTTTTTATAGTTAGCCCGACCAATTATTAATGGTACCCCCAGAGTTTCTGAGACCCACAGGGGAACTAAATCACCATTTATGAAATTATTATTATTATTTTTATTTTCTTCTTATACTCCCAACACTCCAATTTTTCGAGCTGTATCAATTTCCGAGCTGTATCTCAGAGCCAGCTGGGACTTTTGGAATGGAATCTTACAACTATAATGTCGATGGAAAGTATGTGGATATGACCTAGTTTTTGACCTTGACCTAATTTAAAGGTCATGCCCCAATTATAGACATTTTCCACCAACAATTGACTAACGTTTGTCCAATTATAACAAAATTGCCTTCTCGAGATAGCCGAAAGCAAGCCGTATTTACGCTTAATTTACATCATACCCCTCCGGGTTAAAGGTCAAGGTCAAATAGCAGTCTCAAAAAAAAACGCATTTTTTTTGTCGTCGCTCAATTTTTCCAATGCAAAATCTCAAAGACCACTTGGCCTTCCAAGATGTTCTTGCATCACGATAGTGCACCTGCACCTGATATTTGATTTGCGTCCTTGACCTACTTTTTTTCCGGATTGTGACCTAATTAACAAAACACGTTTTTGATCATAACTTGAATAATTTTCCTCCCATTTCCATATTGTTGAGTTTGATGGATAATTTGTAGATGGGGACACATTTTCTTAATTTACACTCTATCGATAAATGTTGAAGAGGAAGGTCATATGGTAGTCGAAAAAAAACAAAAAAACATGCCATTATTGGATCGTGGGCCAATGGTAAGTCTCGGGCGACCGCCAAGGGTAAGCCTCTCCAGTCTGGTCACCCAGTCAGGGGAGGTTTTCCCTTGGGATCGCTTTGTGATTGCAGATATCTTGTTCTAATTTGAAACTGTGACAAACCTAAAGAAACATACCATTATATCATATTCACCATTGAGTGGAGATGCCTGTTCTCCTTCATGTGTTTTAAATGGCAAATTTTTGGAACATAAATAAACTCACTTTCTTTTCTTCTTCCTATTCTTATTCTCATCATAGGGAGCTACAGGAGCAACAGGGGCTCCGGGGGAACGTGGACACCCTGGTCCCCCTGGTCCACCAGGCGAGCAAGGACTTCCTGGAATAGCTGGGAAGGAGGGAGCCAAGGTAAGGAGAACAAAAGGGTGAGTTGGGAACTCATCATCATGCATTACAAAGATGACGAGAAGGGGGAAAATACAGCTTGGTAAAAGTTACTTTTATTTTTTTAACCTCAAGTTTTGTTTTCCTTCATTACATTAAATTCAGTTGATCCCTTAATGGTGTTGCAAAATCAATAAAACAGGTAATGTGTAGAAATAAAAAAAAAGAGCTACAGATTGAGGGTTTTAAAATGGAGGAAAATATTTCTATAGCATAAATAGTTTTGGGACATATGGTGGAGAAAGGTCCAAGGATAAATAGGTAAGTCCTCAATTGGCAATCTCAATCACAGTTCCTCACCTGCAGATCTTGTTCTTCCTGAGGAACTGGGGTTGTGGGACCGCAGGTGTGTGGATCTTGGTCTAATCTTGGTTCCTTAGGAACTGGCACTCAGATTGACACAAATGGACGGCGCGAGAGGCGAGAGAGAGAAAAGGACGGGAACATGTATGACATGCAAATAAGTTCCAGCTTCTTCACTCATCCTCTATCCTTCAGTCGTCTGCAAACCTGCTGCCCATGGTCCTTTGGTTCGTCCGTGAGCCTTTGCCCATGTAAAAAACATGGGACTGAAGGAATGAAGCCACAGCAATGCCAAAGATAATTAGATTAAACAATTCCCCCTTTGTATCGGGCAGTGCTTCCACGGTCATGTAAAACGGACGCCATTCTTGCACACAATTTCCACACAACGCTTTCTTTTTGATTAACAGCATTTAGCGATACATTGAAGCATGTTAAGTGTCCTCTATGACAGCATGCAAGAGAAAAGGTGCTCATGACCTGAAGGAATTCCATGCCACACATTTTGGAGGTAATTTCCGCAAGATGAAAGGTCGCGGGTGACATACCAGCCAGAGAGCTGTTTCACAAATGGCTGCTGTTTGACATGGCATTATAATATGCAGGGGGAGAGGGGGGTGGTGTGTGTGTGTGTGTGTGTGTGTGTGTGTGTGTGTGTGTGTGTGTGTGTGTGTGTGTGTGTGTGTGTGTGTGTGTGTGTGTGTGTGTGTGTGAAGGGGGGCAGGGGTACTCGGCGTTGCCCGGAAAAGAATAGTTAGTTACTTGGACATTGAAAACCGATGGAGTTATTGGCCTCATGGTGGTTACCTTGTGCTTGCAGGCCGGCGGAAGCACTGCTTGACCCCACATCCCAATATACACTTTATAGCGGCCTCTGGTGGCCTCAAAATTGACGTCAAGCCAATGTGAGGCATCTTACAACCTTGCCCAGACTGTGAAGTACCGACAAGCAAAATTTGTGGCGTCTCGGTGCTACGGTTCGGCCGTGAAAGAGTAACGTACAAACAAACACGAATTGACCTTTATATGTTAGACAATGTCTCCTTTTATCAATGCTGTCTCACTTTTGTCTGTAAATCCACAGTTGTCTTTTAAACTTAATTCAATTTTGCTTTACCTATTTTACTCACCTCAGGGAGACCCTGGAATAATGGGCATACCTGGGAGGGAGGGGCCAGGAGGAATTCCTGGATTCCAAGGAGAAAGGGGTCTACCTGGACCAGCAGTACGCTCTCATCCACGTTGAACTCACTCACCATCACTGACATTGTTATACCCCCTTGTTGTCACGAGCTCTGTATCCACCTCCACTTCAACCCGTTCTCCTTAATCATCTGCTTTACTTGTCCCATCTCTAAAATCTCCATAACTTAAACTTTATCTCTCACTGTTTTCACTCCATACATCCACTCCTCCACGTCTAGCCTCAAAGGACGTTTGTATTGAATAATGCAAAGCTGATCTCTGTTACATTTTTTAATGTTTGTTTGTTAGTTGTAATGAAGAAGATAAAAACCACACAAAGCTGGACCCACAGCTCTTGCACCTTGACCTTCCTAATGCGTTTGACAAACGCTGTTCACAATGGAGTCAGATCCCATTTAGAAATTGATTGAAATATCAGAAACTGATCACATTTAGGGAGATCACTGATTGAGCACTGATTGCACCTCTAATCACCTACAGGGCCCCGCAGGATTGAAAGGGAACGAAGGTCCACTTGGTTCACCAGGACCATTGGTTTGTTGATATTTTGTTGTTTTCATCACAATTCGCTCGTTGCATGACACTGTTTACAGTATATTTTTTTGCCTGTAATAATTAATATATGCTGATTTGCATTTCCAGGGCTCTGTGGGAGAGAGGGGGGCACCTGGAGTTGCAGGAGGAATCGGACTTCCAGGAAGGACAGGGGCAGTGGGACCGGGGGGAGCTGCGGGGGAGAAGGGGCAGCCGGTAGGATTGGTCTTCACTTCATGTTTTCGTGACATTTAGTGGAAATTTGTAGCAATATCCTTGTCTTTGTGTGTACCTGAATGTGTGGAAAGCTGGCAGGATAGCCTGGAGGTACACTCACCCCTCACCCGTCTATAAACTGTCATCCTGGTGTCACGCAGACAGCGTGAATCATCAATGTCTGTGTCATCCCTCGAATGGATGATAAACTGGGTGTCCCATCTGTCGGCATTAATTGGTGGACGTTAAAGATCCTACGGTGTCCTTCGTGAAGAGTAGGTAACCTTTCGCCGGCATCCTGAACAAATTAAATAACCAATTCCTACCCTAAATACTGCTGAGAAGGCAATGGCAACCCACCCAGTATAACTCTTGCCAAGAAAATGCTTCAAGGGGTACCAACGCTTTGTAACAGAGTGTGATACATAACCATCAGGATTGATGAGGTACGTGTCCGCAAAAGGTCGTTTTTGTCTTTGCCTTCCGTTTATGGCGACACCGACGACACTTCTTCCTTTGCCTCATCTTCCACTCATCATTTGACATGCTTATTGGTCTTACCAGGGCAGGATCTTGATATCGACAGTCAGGTTCTGGCCATTCCTCCTTCTTTTACAAACCAACTGATATAGTCCAATGATGATCTCCCTCATCAGATGCCAACTTCCGCTACCACCACCCCCCCCACCCCGTGCCCCCAAATCCCTCCATTTGTATCTGCTTATTTTAGGTTTTATATTCTCTGGGGATTTATGCCTCATGTCCTTTAAATATTAAATTATTAAGTATAATTTGGTTCCCTTGTTGTTGTTTTTCCCCAGAACTGTCACCATTATTAATACTAATAATTAATTATTTAAAGGAAACGTGTCTCGCTCATCGTCGCCGACATCTCTCTTTCACCGTCTTGGCGGAAGACTCGAGGGAGCATCGTTTTGGGGCTGGAATGAGGCTCTGTCCGTGACATTTGATCAGGACAATCGGGCCGCTCGGTCATTGTGGGACGATAAATCGGGACTCGTGTTTGGTCCATCCAAGACTGGCACATGTGATGAAAATAGTGTTTATGTTTGAACATTACTTTCATTATTCGTTTGCAACAAGTTAAATTTTGATCCATGTTCTTTACTGTCGTTAATAATTTAGACTTGTACTGTACAAGCGTACGGTGAAAAATGTTTGTGCATTTTCGTCTCATATATGGGGGAAATGGAACCATGCAGGTAAGTGTCGAGATTTTTAATTTTTAATTTATTTTTATTTTTACATGGTCTTAGGCTCCGAATGGACCCCCACCCTTCCCCCTACACACACATATACACACACACACACACACACACACACACACACACATAC
>NC_140971.1:8456079-8461079 GCF_056783735.1 Eptatretus burgeri | reverse complement strand
CCCGAGAAAATCCACAAACTTCCCTTTCTCCTGTATGTGTGCATCCTCTCTGGGGGTGGCCAGATGGAGACCCCTGGAGTTCCGGGGAAAGGGGACGTAGCGATGCGCTGCTCCGGCACATGCTCCCACACCTGGCCTGACCTTGTATTGCATTTCGAGATGTAATGGCAGAAGTACCTTGCATCATTGGAGGGTTAGTTACCATCGAACCAGCTAGTTAATCGCAGATATATAGATAGACGACATCTCACCTACAGCTTCGCTCGGCCCGACATAATAAATATATAGGGTGGAAAGTCGAGAGTGCGGTTCCCCAGTTGGGGTAACTAAATTACCAGGAAGGTAATGCAACAATTGGGCACGAGGACCCGTCAAAGGGAGGAGGAGTTCCTTGTGAGCCAACGGCCATCCATATCGAGTGCCCCACTGTGTCTGCGGACGTCCTCCTGCAGGTGGGTTACTTTTTTATTAGGAGGTTGGTGGCAGGATTTGCACTCCGGCCACTGTAAAACCCTTCATTCCGCAAAACACACAAACGCAAAAAAAAATCTGAAAACCCACTCCGTGGGAGTACCTCCTCTGCAGCTTCCCTTCACAGGGCAGCTCACCGGATGATGGGATTGGGGCAAAGCCTTCAGGACCCCCAATCTTTGATGAAAGGAGGGAAACCATGGGGTAACCTCCCTGGGTCAGATTGTGGGAGAGTGTGTCGGAGTGGTGCTGAGGTGTCGTCCACCAGACGGCGGTCTCCTTGGGTTAACCTGAGGCGGTCCCTTCGGGTGGGTGCCAGGAATGTCCTATCCCTAAAGGCCCGGTCACACCTTGACGTTTTAGCCAACGTATGCCGATTTTTGAATTTTTTTTCTAAAACGCTGGCACACGTTGAATACGTTATGGGTAAGTTTTGATAACATTGAGAGCACGCTGGCATACGTTGTAGTACGTTGCCATACGTCGTTGTACGTTGGCTTTAAACGTTGTACTTTTCGGTTGTCCTCAAATTTTTTCATGCTTGAAATTTCACGACGTATGCCGGCGTATGACTCACACGTTCCGCTACGCTGGCCACAAGTTGTAGGCACGGTCTGCGATCGTTGACAGACGTCAACACATGCTACTTGTAAGTTAATCATAAGTTGAGACACGCCGAGGTAATGTTTAGAGTACCCGAAACTTATTTCCTACCTATGATTAACGTGTTGTTGTCACGTTACGCGATCGTTGCCACACGTCGACAGACGTTACTTTTAAGTTACTCATAGGCTGAAAGACGTCGGTATAATGGATCGTCCTTGCGTCAGCGTCCACGGCCACGGCCAGGACACTTATTTGCAGCATTCTTCAAACTTTTCTTCGGCATGACGAGGATGTTCACACTTCGATGTCTAGCTTGGCTATGATTCCAATTGTCCATCGGCAGCGTCTATTTAAAATAGTCGAGTTTGAGCGTTTTAACACGTTCAGAAGAAACGTTTCAAATTTCCAAACCCGTCAAAAAAACAAAACAAAACAAAAAAAACAAAAAACAAAGGCGAGTGACAGCAATTTAAATCGTTCATTGTAAACAATGAAACTAGCAGAGTGGTACCGTTTAAAAGTCGTTGAGTGTAAAAAAAATCCAATTGTTGAGCGCAAGCGTCTACTTTCAATAGTGGAGATGCAGCCATTTAAATCGTTGAGTGGCAGCCTATGAACCTACCCGTGGACACGTGGACGCAAGGACGATCCATCATAACCCACACCCTCCCCCTCACACCCACCTACTACTGCCAACATGAACAAACTACTACTAATACTAATACTAATACTGATACTGATACTGATACTGTTACTGCTGACATGGACATCGACTCAAAAAGGACTCGAAAACACTGTTGGGTTCCCCTTTTATGAACACCATTTTTATATACCAATTCCCAAAACCGCTGGGAACACGTCTTTATATGGCAGTTGTAACCTAGAAACACATTCATTTTTTTTTTTTTGTCGACCAGAAGACGTCATTGGAATACGTCTACATACGTCGATGTGTGTTGGGACTATGTAAAGAATTGGTTCAAAGCACGTCAAACATAAGTTAGAAATAAGTTTCGCGTAAACAAGACATTACCGCGACGTGTTTCGACTTATGAGTAGCTTATAAGTAGCCTTTGTGGACGTGTGTAAGCGTCCGAATATCGTGTGTAAAACTTATCCTCATCGCATGCGAACGTGTGTCATACGCCGAGTACGTCGTAAAATTTTGAACATGTTCAAAATTTCTTGACGTACTCTACTTACTACGACTTATGATAGCGTATTTAGCATTCTACTCGCGCATACCAAACTTACCCATACCGTATTCGACGTGCCCCAACGTTTTAGACACACTTTTTGTTACGTCGGCATACGCTGGCAAGATCGCCAAGGTGTGACCGCGATTTTGACCCTTCCATTTCTATGGCAGTTATGATTCGAATCGTTGTGCGTCAGCCTTTTAATAGGCTACGCCACGACATCGTCGGCGATGCGTGCAATGCGCTATGCCTAAGTTAGACTATCGTTGGGCATCGGTTGTGTAGGCCGACAACAGGTTCAGCATTCGTTGGTATAAGTTATCTATTACACAACGAAACGTTCTGTGTAGTTACCAATGCGTTATACATAAGACCAAGTCGCTATGAATACGTCCGAATCTTTAAAAAAAAACATCAAAAGTTCAACGTAAGCCAGCGTTTTAGATACATTTTAATACGTTGCCATCGCTGGCTAAAACGTCAAGGTGTGACCGGGCCTTAAGAGAGGATGATCACCTGTCTCTGTTATCATCTGAGCTCAAGCGTTTGGACATCGGGATTGCAGCTCTCTCTGAGGTTCGGACACCGGATTGCGGAGAGATAATGGTGGGTGGTTACACCTACTATTGGTCTGGTCGCTCTGATGGTTACCATACTCAAGGAGTTGCTGTAGCTGTGTCCAATAAGCTGACTCCAATGATAATTGAGGTAACACCGGTCAACGAGCGTATTATGAGATTAAGGATTCGCCACTCCTTAGGTGTCATTTCCCTGGTCTCTGTCTATGCTCCGACTGAGGCGAGTGACCTCACCGTGAAGGATGCATTCTACGCCACGCTCGAGTCTATGGTTGATCAGTGCCCCAGACGAGATACACTTGTCGTCTTGAGGGATTTCAATGCATCGACTGGAACTGATAGGGATGGTTATGAGACTTGTGTTGGTCCCCATGGGTCAGGAACTATCAACCAGAATAGCACCAAGTTCCTTGACTTTGCAAGAAGTCATGGACTTAGGGTGGCAGATTCATGGTTTCAGCGCCCACAAGCTCATCGCTGGACTTGGTATTCCAACGCTGGCGGTGTGGCAAAGGAGATTGACCATGTCCTCGTTGACGGTCGCTGGAGGATGATCCAGAACTGCAGGGTCTACCGGAGTGCTCAGTTCCTCAATACTGACCACCGGCTTGTTGTAGCAACTCTAAAGCTGCACCTTAAATCCTGGAGAATGGTACCACCCCAGCCTAGGCTGGATGTTGCCAAGCTCAAGGATGAAAGAGTAGCTGAGGAGTTTGCGAACAGGCTGAGTGGACATTTGGGGTGTCTGGGCACTTTGGGGGGTCCTGAAGAGTTGTGGATTACCTTCAAGACCACCGTCCTTGATGTTGCCAGTGGATGCCTTGGAGTTCACTGCAGGGCAAAGAAGAACTTTGTCTCTCAAGGGACACTGAATACCATTGACCAGAGTCACAGGGCCAGGCTGAATGGCAGAGCTGAACTGTTTAGGGAGCTGAGGCGTAAAACTGTACGTGCACTTAGGGTGGACAAGCAGGCCTATGTGCGAGGAATCTGTGAGGGGGTAGAGCATCACCTGTGGACAGGTGATTCTCGTCCCGCTTTCAGGGGAAATCGCGCATTGCGATCATCCAAGCCCATCCCTCGGAGCACTGCAGTTCGAGCAGAGAGTGGTAGGCTCTTGACAGAGGAGTCTGAAGTGAAGGCCCGCTGGGCCGGTTACTTTGAGCAGTTGTACCAGGCTGATCCCCCAGCTGTCGAGTTGGACGTCAATGGTGTTACAATCCCTGTTGCTGACCCTCCAATCAATTGTGGTCCACCTTCGCTTGTGGAAACACGGGCTGCGGTGAACTGGTTGAAACAGGGTAAAGCTCCAGGGATCTGTGGCATCCATGCTGAACTTCTCAAGGCTGGTGGAAATGCTGCACTCGTGTCGTTGCATGCAGTTTTGTGCTCTGCCTGGAACACAGGCATCATCCCAACTGATTGGAAGAGGGGCCTTGTTGTCCCTCTCTGGAAAGGGAAGAGTGATCGCCAAGACTGCAATAACTACCGAGGGGTGACGCTGCTCTCAGTGCCGGGCAAGGTCTTTGCTCAGATACTTCTTGATAGGGTTCGCCACCATCTGCTTGAGCACCAGCGTCCAGAGCAGTCAAGCTTTACACCAAAGAGGTCAACGATTGACCGTATCCTTGCTCTTCGTGTCCTCACCGAACGCAGTCGAGAGTTTCGGCAGGGGCTGCTTGCAGCCTATGTTGATCTCTGTAAAGCGTTCGATTCAGTGAATCGGGATGTCCTCTGGAGAATTCTTGGTCTTCGTGGGGTGCCACCAAAACTGATCGACCTGAGGTCTAAACTCTACTCTGGTACTGAGAGTGCTGTGAAGTGTGGTGGTACCATCTCTGACTTATTTCCAGTTGTTACTGGAGTTCGTCAGGGGTGTGTACTGGCCCCCACACTTTTCAGCACTTGTATGGACTGGATTTTAGGGAGGATGTCAGAAAGATCAAGCTGCGGTGCATCGTTTGGGAATGTCAAGATCTCGGACCTTGATTTTGCAGATGATGCAGTCATATTTGCGGAGACTTTAGATATCCCTTTGGGGGCCCTCGAGGTGCTTAATGAGGAGTCGGAGCCGCTGGGATTACGGGTTTCTTGGGTCAAAACTAAGATCCAGGCTTTCAATGACATCTTGGATGCTGCTGTCCTG
>NC_140971.1:8418579-8451079 GCF_056783735.1 Eptatretus burgeri | reverse complement strand
CTCATTATCACCGATGATCTTTCTTGGGAAAAGCACATTTCAAAGTTGGCCTCCAGAGCCAGCCGTTGACTGGGCATCCTCCGTCATACAAAGTTCTTCCTTGGCACACCTGAACTCCTATCCACCTACAAGGCCTTCATCCGCAGCTTGATGGAGTACTGTTCTCCCTTCTGGGCTGGCTACCTTGCTTCACACCTTGCTCGGCCTCTGGGCTTGAAGCTGAGTCTGTGGGCCGACCACGTTGCCATCGTAGACAGGTTAGTGGTCTCTCTGTCTTTTACCGCCTCCTTTCTGATCTTGCACCCACTGCCCTTTCCATGCTTTGTCCCCCCAGGTTTCTGTAGGGCTCACACTGTTCACCATAAACCCACTTCTGGTGAAACTACTTAAATTCAGAATCACTGCTCACCTCCACTCCTTTGTTCCTTTTTTTTTCCCCCACCTGTGGAACCAACTTCCACATTCTCTTCAATCTCATTCTTCCCTCCAGGTCATCAGGACATCTGTGCACCACCATCTCAGATCGCCCCCCCCCACCATCCAAAACCATGATCTTTCTACCCCAGTTAACCCCCCCCCCCCAAAAGTCTTTGTTTTCCTTTCCTGAGAGTTTGCTTCTGTATCCATCTTGCTCATCCTCTGCATGTTCCCCTGTCCCTTGTTCTTACTCGCATCCCTTGTTTTTCCATCTCCATCTATTTTGTCCCTTGGGCCTGCTGTTGGTGTTTCCCCCTCTTTCTGCTGTTCCCTTTGATCTGTTGCATCCTGATCCGTCCTGTGTTCTACCTCTTCCGCAAGCTTTGACTTTGTATACAAAAAGAGAAGTTGTCCAGTCATGTTCTACCCTCCAATCTTTCAAGATGTCTACCACAAACCAACCTCCAAACAAAAGTAACCCAACACTGCAGGAGGACGTCCGCATACACAGTTGGTCATGAGATATGGATGACCGTTGGCTAACAAGGAGCTCCTCTGCCCTTTGACAGGTTTTGTTCTTCATCCTTCTGGGTGTCCATATCATACACCCTCCTCACCAGGAAACCTGTTGGGGGAGACGGTTTATTTGCCGACAACCCGACCTTGAAAAGGTTAGTGCAGGTTTGCATGGTACCTGTATCAAGTCACCGATCTAATCTGGCCTGACCTGACATTAAATCTCTCTCTGGTACACATTCCCCTTCTGCACATGCACTCTTATTAAAGGAGTCATGTTGGATGCTGCTTGGGAAGCTGAATATCTTAACATGGTCTAACTGAGAAGGCCAAGGTCCCCAATCCTTCCTTTCCCCTATATCCATTCTTTCCCCCACAACAGACTGCTATCTGCTATATGTGGACTTCGCTCCTCCTGGGATTGCAGAGTTTCTCATCAATTTTTACACTTCTTCTCCTGGTCCTGGTGGCAATGGCACAAATTCTCAAGAACTATGTTTCAGCCCTATTCTCTCATCTTTCCTCACTCTTTTCCAGGTCTTTCTCAAGTGGTCTCCTCCCTTCATCATGGAAAGTTTTGAACACCACCGCTGTTCACAATAAGGGTTCCAAGTTTGATCCACTCAACAACAGACTGGTCAGCCTTCTCCCCATCATAACTAAAGTGATGGAATTCATCATTGCTGCAGATATTGGACATTATCTCTTCTCCAGCTCATCAATCTATGATCATCAGTTCAGATATTCCACCATGGACATTTGCTTCTTTTAAACCATCAATGGATGGATGCACACACACACCTCATGTGCAGCCTATGGATGCTGATTGCATCATCGGTTAGGGACGCGGCTTTGCTGCTGATGCAGTGCCCCGATTACCAGAACACTGGTGCTCATTTCGCCAACCTCGGAAGGATGACAGGCTGAGTCAACCTCTCCTGGCGTTAATTCCGCGGTCAACAGGGCTCAAACTCAAGACCCTCAGATCCCAAGCCAGCCACCCTAACCGCCAAGCGAACACCAGGCTTAATGGATGGATGCACTCTTAACTCTCAAGAGATGAGATCCATCTCTCTGGACCTCTCTCAAGTTTGCGATACTGCCTGGATATCCAAAGTTGTCTCATGGGATTGAAGAGCCCCTCCTTGGACAGTTATTGGATTGATTATTTTTCCCTCTGCAAATGGAAGCAACGCATTGTAGTGCAGCAGATAACTGCAAAATACCCCTAGAATACTTCGGTTTGTGATGCAAGCATGAAATTTGGCACAAATACTCTCTTTGGTCTACTGTGTTAAAAAATGGCGCTGGCCACGAAAAAAATCAAGATGGCGACCATTTTCCAAGATGGCCGCCATCCAAATTGAAAAGTATTATTCCTAAAGCAAGTATTTGGATTAAAGACAATATTTTGAGCGTATACCTAGGTTTTAGGGGTCAAATAATCTAATAGGAATGTTGTCTGGGCTCTAGTACATAATCAAATGGTCAAAGCAAAGATGGCGTTGTCCACAAAACCAATCGGGAGTTCTCTGCTCTGGCCCTTGACCAAGCCCATGTGCAGGCCAATGCCATCATCAAGGCCGATGGTGGAGCCATTGGGCTTACTGAGGACCCATCAGCACTCCGAAGATGGATGGTAGCTGGTCCATAGGTACGCCGTTTGGTGGCCCTGTATGAAATACAGGCACAAACTAATGAGGCAAGTGAGCACGCAGTTCACTATGAGCAAACACCACAAGCACAGAAGACTTTCCTTGAGAGAGTGAATAAGCTGTCCCAAGCTCTGCAAGACCTGGGCAATCCTTTCCAGGAAGAGAGTCAAGACCTGTACTCACTTGACACGAAAGACATTGCTCACCCCAACTCAGCAGAACTTCTGCAGTCACACTTGGAGAGAGGTCAGACAAAATTTCAGGAGGTTTCACAGGCTTTGGAGATGAACCCAGCCTCTTTCTATGAGCCGATCAGGAAGAACAAAGCTGACTTTTTCAGGCAAGATTCTGCTTCTGCTAAACTGTCAAAGCAGAAGCTTCTGAAGGAGGATTGCCAGCTGTTCTCAAAGCTGTTCATCTCCTGTCAGAGCAGAGATTGCAATCTGCAGGAGTTCTTCCAGCATGAGAACCAGGCATTCCCAGCTGCACTGAGCGAGGGCGGATGGCTGTACAGTTGCCAGAAGTCTCAGCTGACATCTATCCTCGAGACTCATGTTGTACCAACAGACCAAGAACCCGAGGCAGATGTCCTGATTGTAGATGGGTCAGCTTTGGTCCATGCCTTGCCACCAAAGAGAGGAAAGACCTGTCAGAGCTATGCAACTCTGGACTTCCTGCCGGTGATACAGACCTACAGCAACAACTACAAGACGACACACCTAGTCTTTGATGTGTACAATCCGTCCAGCCTCAAAGCCGAGACCAGGTCCAAACGTGGCCAGGGAAGAAGATGCAAGGTGTCAAACAAGAACACCATTCCGGCAAATTGCCGGAACTTCCTCAGGCACAGTGACAACGAGATGGAGTTGTTTCAATTCCTTGCAGACAAGGTTGTCCAAATGTCTGCACCAAACTTGGTCATTGTCACAAAGGGACCTGCTGTCCTCAGCACTCATGAAACTGGTTTTCAAGGACTGGACAAGTGCTCTCACGAGGAAGCTGACAGCCGCATCTTTGTGCATGCCAAATATGCTGCAGAGCATGGGAGCAAACTATCATGATCAAGGCGAATGACACAGATATTGTTGTCATTGCACTTAGTGCCTTCCCCACTCTTCAGAGTTTGGGGCTAGAGCTTGTGGGTGGCATTTGGACAAGGTCAGAGCCGGCGCTGGATCAGTGTACATGATCTGTGTCACTATGTGGGCCAGGAGAAGGTCAAAGGCATATTATTCTTTCATGCCTTCACAGGTTGTGACACTGTCAGCCTTCTGCAACAAGGGCAAGAAAACTGCCTGGCAGACATGGGACATTTGTCCAGAGGCCTCTCCTGTCTTCTCCAAACTGAGTCACTACCCTCTCACAGTGGAAGATGGCGACCTAGAGATACTGGAGAAGTTTGTCATACTGATGTATGACAGGTCCAGCACTGTTGCCACTGTGGACAAGGCCAGGCTTGACATGTTTGCCAGAAAGCAGAGGCCTTACGAGGCTATTCCACCAACCAGAGCAGCTCTGTTCCAACACACCAGACGTGCTGCCTACCAGGCTGGTTGTGTGTGGGCCCAGGCAACCCATTGTCAGCCAGAAGCAAAGAGCCCTGCTGACTGGGGATGGCAGTGGTTTGGTGAACAGGTCTTCTGGACAGCCAACTCTCCCATTTCTCAAAGTTGCCAACAATTGATCAAATGCGGCTGTAAAGCAGGCTGTCGTGGGAGGTGCAAGTGCTACAGACTGGGTCTGAGCTGCACAACTATGCAGTTGCAGGTGTGAGGTCTAACAGCGTTTCACCTGTTTGAGTGGAGGGGGTGTTTATTTATTTATTTTTTTCTTCTCAGGAAGAGAAGCCTGGTAGAAATGCTGCATGAGCATGGCCTCAGCATCTCCTATGACGACTAACCGTCCATGGTTGATTTTCCCTTTGCAAAATGGGAAGAATTTTTCTGTCCATATCTGAACCATATCTGTCAAGTTGGTAAATCTTAAAAAAAAAATCTTGATTTTGTTCCAAACGCTAGTTTGTGAACAATGGTTTATAGCTATTGTGGCAGCCATCTTGGACTCCCATCTTTGTTTCAGCAGTATGCATGGGAACTAGGAATCTAAAACCATGTCCACCTAATTATTTGATCCCAAAAACCTAGGTATAGATCCAAAAATTATGAGTATGTCTATTATTTCCTGAAATATGAGCATTGTTTTGGTTTTGCCGCAGACATCTTGGATGCCATCTTTGTTACAACCATGCTGTGAGGTGTTACATTACAAAGAATACTCATGCTAAAATCTTAGACACAAAGAACTTTGTTTTACACCCTTAATGTTGTGTTTTGTTTCAAATATTTAGCTGCAGAAGAGGAATTTTCTGTGCATATGGTGGCCATCTTGAAAAATGGTCGCCATCTTGGAATTTTGCGTGGCCAGCACCTTTTTTTGAAAAGAGTGGACCTCAAAGAGTATTTGTGCCAAATTTCATGCTTGCATCACAAACCGAAGTATTTTTGCAGTTATCTGCTGCACTATTATTCTTGAGACCA
The DNA here is from genome assembly GCF_056783735.1 of Eptatretus burgeri. Lineage (NCBI taxonomy): Eukaryota > Metazoa > Chordata > Myxini > Myxiniformes > Myxinidae > Eptatretus > Eptatretus burgeri. The sequence goes on along the minus strand of NC_140971.1, from coordinate 8,445,954 downwards.
TTCTTTCTTGAGATCTCCATTTTGAGGCTGGTGTCACAACCAACCTTATTATTGATCGTACCGATGACTTCAACCATTTCTCTTGATAATCATCTGTGCAATTAGCAATTATGTGGATGATGCCAATCTGTATGGAACTGTGCACCACACTGGTAAAAAGCAGGCTGCTGCAACATCAATCTCAACAGATATGGAAAATTAACGAGTCGTTGGTCACTTACCTGGAACACGTCTTTCAATGCACGAAAATCCCAAGTGGTTCTTTAAAGAACCAACATCATCATCATATTCTGGTGCTGATGAGTTGCTCCTATGCTTTCAACTAGTAAAAACAAGTTAAAAAGTGGTTAACGTTTTTACCTTTGCAGTACAACCTTGTATGGCACAGTTAATATACAGCAAATGGACAAAAAAAAGAAGAAAACACCTGGTTAAATGAGGGACACCAAGCAACGGCTTCCACACAGGTGTGGCCCATGTGTTAATTTAGCAAATGACATCCCAGCATTCTTAGGGTCATGTATAAAAATGTTCCACAGGCCTGGTTGCCTATAATTATGACTAGCGTGGCTGCAAGTGGAGACCCCCTTCCCCCCCACCACCCTAATGGCCCCAACCACAGAGCACGCGTGGTCGCCCAATGGTTTGATGAGCATGACACTGATGTTATCCATACGTCACGGCCTTCTCAGTCACCAGATCTGAACCCAATCGAGCATTTATGGGATATTCAGGAATGACACCTGAAACGACGTTTTCCACCTCCATCAAACAGGTGTGAGTTAATTGACTTTCTCGTGGAAGAATGGTGCCGCGTCCCTCCTGCAGAATTCCACATGCTGGTGGACTCGATGCCACGGCGCATACAGTCCATACTGACCGCACGTGGTGGCCTAGCGCCCTATTGAGTGACTTTACATTGGTGTTTCCATTTTTTTTTGTTCACTACCTGTATATACCTGCCTTAAAACATTAACAAAGAACAAATATAGAGATGCCAAAGTACCAAGGCAGTCTGTGATCCTTGTCCTTTCTTTCATTTCCATGCATCTTTCTCCCCACCATCTTTCAAACAATCATCCTACATTTCTAATTCTCATGTTCTTCCTCAATCTGTCCACTTCAGGGTGCACCTGGGCCCACTGGCCCTGCAGGCACACATGGGAAGACTGGAGAGAAGGTGAGATTTCATTATTTATTACTTGCAAAATCAAAGATTTTTCACGTATATTGGTCGCTCCATTTTCTTATTAACCTCCGCCATCGAAGATGGATGGAGGTTACTGTTTTCACCCCTTTCTGTTTGTTTGTTTGTTTGTTTGTGAACAGTATTACGGAAAAACTCCTCGACGGATTTCGACGAAACTTGGTGGGGGGGGGGGGGGGTTAGGTCTGGTCCAAGGATCATGCCATTAGATTTTGGACTTGGTCCAAAATCCAATATGGCCGCTGTGGCGGCCAATTTAAAAAAATATTTGAATTTTTTTTTTTTTGCATTTCTACATGTTTTAAGTGATTTCCAACCCCCCCCCAAAAAATATTTTTGCAACTTTTTTTTCAACAAAATTTCGATTTCTTGTTTTTTTTGCATTTCTACATGTTATAAGTGATTTCCAACCCCCCCCCCAAAAAAAAAAAATTGTTAGGGAAAAAAAAAATTTGCACATTTTTTTTTCAACAAAATTTCGATTTTTTTTTGCATTTCTACATGTTATAAGTGATTTCCAACAAAAAAAAACATGCCAAAATTATAATTGCGCCTAATTTTGGAACTTCAAGTGGATGATATACCCACGTAAAATAAATTTCTGTCTCAAGGAATCGGGTTATGACGAATGAATAGAGAATGTAAAAGTTAAAAGTAAAAGGGAAAGTTGCAAACTATAACTCTGTGAGCACTGTTGCCGTCAAATTGAATGAATAGGATATCAGGTTCACTTGAGTGACCGAGCAGTATTGGCGGCAGAGGTTTTGCACTCTACCGAGTGCTCCCCCTCTAGTTCTGTCTGTTTGTCTGTTTATCTGTCTATCACCTGCAGGTTACAATTTAAAACCGATCTTCACGAAACTTCACCACATGGTAGAGGTTGTGAGAAAGCAAGAAGCCTGTTGTTTTTGAGGTCAACATGTCAACATAGGCCAAAGGTCAACAACTAAGGGATATTTCTAAAATCCTCAATTTTCATCCGATTGACTTGAAATTTGAAGAGGATATATACTTCAGGTCACTGAATTCAACCAGCCAATTATTTTTGAGGTGAACGTAGACCGAAAGGTTAACGTAGCCCCAAGGTCAACAACGAAGGGATATTTCTAAAATCCTCAATTTCAATCCAATTGACTTGAAATTTGAAGAGGATATATACTTCAGATCGCTGAATTCAACCAGCTAATTATTTTTGAGGTCAACAGAGGCCAAATTTCTAAAATTGTCAATTTTCATCCGATTGACTTGAAATTTGAAGAGGAGTTGCATGTTTGGTCATTTAATTCAACCACCAATTATTGTTGAGGTTAAATTTGTTTTATGGATTTTGCAAGTTTCGTGCTCTGCACGACGTCTTCTTGTTTGTTTATTCATCATGGTGTTTCCCTCTGTCACATTTACTGATGCTCGGATGGTGATGCTTTGGCCCTTTTCTCAACGTCTTCATTCATTATTTAAATATTCCTGTTACCAACCTTCGTTGATATGTTAACCTTTGAAAAAACTTTTATAACCAATCTATTTTATCGGTTTCCTGATTTATATTGTGTCTATTTATTTATATCGTGCTCTTCTTCTCGTTTCCTTTTTTTCTGCAGGGTGAGCCAGGGGAGGCTGGTAACCCTGGAACTGCAGGAGAGCCCGGAGACGCAGTAAGTGTCTGTTTTAACTACATATCTTCCAGCTTTCCTCTACTACTTCCTTTCCACCTCCTCATTTGCTTTCCCTGTTCTATTCTGTCATACTGTATCAACTTTTCTGAGTTTGAAAAGTTGACTTTTGTGCCTTTTTATTTTTTAATTTTTTTATTATTTATCCTTCTTGTTTTTCTTCATTTGCCTCTTGTTGAGTTCCCTCCATTTGCCTCTTCTCATCTCACTGCTCTAAATTATTTGTATACTTGTTGATATTGTCATTTGATTGCTTATGAACCCATCATTGTTCTATGATGTTGCCTTCCCAGGGAAGGAAGGGTGAGCAAGGAGTAAAGGGAGAGGCTGGAACTCCTGGACTCGCTGGACCTCCGGGAGTCAAGGGCCCTCCTGGAGAGGATGGTGCCAAAGGGAAGTTGGTGAGAATGGGTCAGGGAGGGAAATGGATTGGTAATAGCAGGTGAAGAATAATGAGAGAATGGAGGAACATTGGTGAAGAACGAGGGTTGAGTGATGGTACGTGAATGGCGGATGAGAATGCAACCAGTATTTTAAGTACCGTAGATTACACAACCCTTCAGTGAACACGCACTGGATACCCGAGCATCAACTATCGACCAACCTACTGTAGTTTCACCACGTATTAATGAAATCATCACTGAGAATGGAGGAAGTCAGCCAGTTAAAGAAAATAAATTTTTTCATGGATCAGACATCAGTCAAGATGTCCATATGATGGGTACTTTTGACTAAAGGTTGTGAGTATTTATTTTTTTTCAAAGACTTGATACAAAATTTGGACTTGTGGAAGAGCGAGTTTTTCCCTACTTCAGCTTGATCCAGTTGATTGAAGATATTCCAGTTTGGTATTGGTACCGCGTGGAATGAGATGTGCATGGACAGTCATCAAATGTCTTTTCTACAGAGTAAGACTTCTAAAGAGACTTTTTTTTTTTTTTTTTGTATACCTTGGTCGAGGCTCTTATGAGAGCTAACACACAACTCACAGCAAGGAGGCATGAGACAAGAGGGGCGGGAGTGGAAGGGACAAAACAGTGGGGAACAGACACATTAGGTGAACTGTGGAAGGGAGAGGGATGGGGATGGGACAGGGAACATGGCGAAAAGAAGATGGACATTTCAGGAAGGAAAGCAGGAGAAATGAAGGAAGTGGGCTTGGGTGGATTATCGGGGGTAGAAAAGATCGAGGATTTGGATGGGGGAAGATAAGAGGTGGTGGTGAACAGCTGTTTTGAAAGCCTGGAGGGAAGAATGGGAAAGAATAGAGTGAGGAAGTTTATTCCAAAGGCGGGAAAAAAGAGGAATGAAAGAGTGAAGATGAGCAGTGATTCGTGATTTTGGTAGTTTTACCAGAAGGGGGTTGTTGGCGGACCTTGAGCGCCCTGTGGAAATGTGGTGGGGACAAATCGCAGAGAGAGCAGGGGGGCAAGGCTGGAGAGGAGTCGGTAGAAGACAGAAAGACCACCGACCAACCTGCGGTGATTGAGTGAGAGGCCCAAAGACTCAGCTTCATTGCGGGAGATGCCGATGATCTTAAATGCCCTGGTTTCGACAGCGTGAAGCCGAGAAAGGTGGGAGGCAGGAGCACCAACCCAGAGGGGAGAGCAGTACTCCATCAGGCTACGGACAAAAGCTTTGTAAGTGGTCAGGAGCTCAAGAGGGCCGAGGAAGGACTTAGCACGACGGAGGATTCCCAGTCGGCGACTGGCTTTTGAGGCGAGGTTGGAAATGTGACTTTCCCAGGAAAGGTCATGGCAGATAGTGAGACCTAGAAGCTTGAAAGAAAAGACTTCTTCCAGAGGATTGTTGAGAAAGTGGATGGGGGGTTTTGTAAACGGTCCTTTCGAAGAGACATAGTGAGAGTGTGAGATTTGTCTGGATTGAAAGACATGTTCCACGTGTTGGACCAGTTTGTGATTTTATCCAGATCTGCAGTGAGCGAAGAAGCTGCTGCTTGCCGGTCTGAGGGATGACAGATGGTACGGCAGGGGGTGGAGTCGTCGGCAAAGAGAAATAGAGGATTTTCCAGAGAGTCCGAGAGATCATTGATGAAAACCAGAAAAAGAACAGGGCCCAGAACGCTACCTTGAGGAACTCCAGCCTGCACAGGAAGAGGGGATGAAAGAACTCCATTTAGGGCCACACGTTGACTGCGACAGGAGAGGAAGTCTGTGAGCCATGAGTGGAGATGGCCTTGAATACCATGGGAAGAGAGTTTGGTGAGTAGGGCAGGGTGCCAGACTGTGTCAAAAGCACGTGATATGTCCAGGGATACGGCTCGGATTTCCTGTCTGGCATTGAGGACCTCCATCCATTGATGGGAGAGCAGAAGCAGCATATCCAGGGTAGAGTGACCTGGTCTGAAACCAAATTAATGATTGGAAATCAAGCCATTGGAGAAGAGGAAGGATTTCATGTCTGAGGCGATGATGGATTCCATCACCTTGCTGATGATTGGGAGAAGGCTGATTGGTCTGTAGTTACAGGGATCTGTTTTTGCACCTTTTTTATGCAGGGCAGTGATGTTAGCAGATTTCCAAGCAGATGGCAGATGACCTTGGGCAAATGAGAGGGTGAATAGAACAGAGAGAGGGTGAGCAAGAGCAGAAGAGCAGGCTTTGAGGACACGTGGGCTGATGCCGTCTGGACCGGTTGCAGAATCTGACTCGAGGTTTGAAAGCAAGCTCTCCACCTTGTCAGGAGAAAAGGATACAGAGTCCAGGGACAGTTGGGTGCGACTGGGTAAAGTGGGTAGAGATAGTGATGGGTTTAGGACACAAGATTTAGCTGCAAACACCGAGTTTAGACATTCAGCTTTATCACGTGTGGAATCAGCAGTGCGGCCATTTGAGGTATGGGAGGGATGGAGGGGGAACATACACCAGAAACAGATTTGATTAAACGCCACCAGGATTTTGAGGAGGTAGAGAGGTTTGAGAGTTCAGACTTGAGATGAGAAAGATTTCGTTTTCTGGTTCTCCTGAGGGTAGATACACACTTGTTCCGAGCTTTGTGGAAAGAACTGAGATTGCCCTCAGTTGGGTTTGCTTTCCATGAGGCAAAGGCAAGTTGTTTCAGGACAACTGCCTCGCCACAAGCTTCAGTAAACCAAGGGCGGGAGGAAGGGTAAGACAACTGAACACGAGAGGGGATAAATCTGTGCATGAGGGAGAGTAAGTTTCTTTGAAAGAATTCCCAGGATGAGTTGATGTTTGAGAAAGTAGTGATAGGAGACCAGTCTGTCAGTTTGATGGCTGCTCGGAGACCCTGCCAGTCGGCTTGAGTGAAATGCCAGACTCGACGGCGGTGAGGTGGTTCTCTGATAACAGCCAGAGAGATGTCCACTTTGACAAGGACGTGGTCAGAAGAACTAATTGGAGCGAAATTGGAGCGAAATGGTGGATGAGAGGGGGGGCAACTTTGAGAAGGAAGAGTGAGGGGGATGAAAGGTGGGAGAAAGGTGAGGGGGGAATTTTTGAGAGAGGTGAGAGGGAGACTTGGAGGGAGAAGAGTGGGATGGTTGCTTTGAGAGTGACAGTGAGGGGTGAGGGGGGTGAGTTGGCACTGAAGTTGGAAAAAAAGAATGTTTGATGGAAAGCGAGCATCCATGGCAAACTGTGGTTTTTAAAAGTTTTAGGTCAGAGATGCGATTTAACACAATTCTTGATGGATGCAATGAAGGCGAATTCAGAGCATGGAGAGAAGAAGCGCTGTAATAGTTGGATTTTTTAGGCAAGGAATGAAGGAAAGGTCGAAATGAGAGCAGTCTGTTAAAATAGCAGAAGAGTAGTGCATTGTGAAACAGTAAAGAGTACCACATGTGTGAGAGAGGAAGATGAAGCATTATAAGATCGTTTTTGTAGTTAAAAATAATGTATGAGAGAGTTCAACAGATTAGGTCATGGAAGTGTAAAAAAAAAAAAAATCGAGGAAGAAGACGAGGAGGAGGTTAAGAGGAAGAAGAAGAAGCAGAATCAGGAGAAGGTGAGCGTGTTGTTGTTGTTGGGTATATATATATATATATATATATATATATTTTTTTTTTTGTTGTTAATATTAATATATGAGAGAGTTCAACAGATTAAGTCATGGAAGTGTAAAAAAAAAAAAAAAAAATCGAGGAAGAAGACGAGGAGGAAGTTAAGAGGAAGAAGAAGAAGCAGAATCGGGAGAAGGTGAGCGTGTTGTTGTTGTTGTAGGGTATTTTTTTATTTTTTTGAGATAAGAAAGAGATTAGTTGGGAGAATGGGGGATGTTTGGAAAGTGGGGAGGATCAAAATTGAAGGTAATGGGGAGGATAGAAATTGAAGGTAATGGGGAGAAAAAAAAAAACAAAAAAAAAATACGATCGAACACCGAGTGGAACCGGTAGGCCTCAAGCCTAGGCCTAAGCCTCAAGCACAGGTAAGAACGTCGACAAAAATACTCACAAAATAGCACGATTTTTGAAACAAAACCGAACTAGCAACACATTTTTAGTTCAATTGGCACAACATTGATCGAAGAAACCAACTGGTGTTGAGATCAATCTGTCGCTAGAGATGAGATAGGTGAAAACGTATGGAGAGAAGTAGGAAACTTGATGTAAGAAAGAAAGAAATAATGAATGATTGTGACTGGAAGGAAATGTTGATGAAGGAACGAATTAATGTGATTAGGATGGAATTAATTGCCCTGGAAAGAAAATATGATCGGATGGATGTCAAGAGCAATTGTCGTGGATCAGACGAGGACCATTATTTAAGCGGTGTGTTGTTTGTCACTTTAGGGTCCAGTCGGGTTCCCAGGAGATCCTGGACCCCCTGGGGAGTCAGGAAGTCCCGTAAGTATTGCATAATTAATCCAAAATAGGGGTCCTTATGTGTGTCCATCTATTTATCTCTATCTGCTTCCAGTTAGTCCGAGACGAGGACTCATGGATTTGGTCTCGATTTTCGTGTCCGTGCGTGCGTGCGTCCGCAACCATATCTCGGACATGTATGGACCGATTATTATTCATTCTTGGTATAAAGACAACACACCATGGTACACGAATGCACATCATTTTGTTTCACGATGCGATCAAAGTTGGCTGACTGGCGGCAACTTAGTTGTAAAAAAACCTGATGTTGAACACGCCCTCAACCATTTCTCGGACATGCATTTACTGATCTTGTTCAAACTTGGCACACAGATGATGAATGTTGGCTTATATATGTACGTATAATTATTATAATTATTTTTTTTGTGAGATCAGATCCAAGATGGCCGACTGGCCATCTTCCCCAAATGGCCGACTCTCCCCCAAAATATATATGAACAGTAAATCCCTTTTGGGCAAAATTTGCATTCCCAATCGAAAACATCATGTATGCCACGTGATCAACTGTCTTACACAATATAACTAAGTGATCCACGTCATTGATATTCGGGACTGAATAACCCAATCGTACGCAATCTTTCATGTCACATGATCACTCAAGTCAGTTACGCATACACATAGCCCTTTAACTCCGGACAGCCAGATTACTAAAACCACGGGGGCTATGACAGTTTATGTCTTTTTCTCTTTGTTTTTGATTCTGAAGGTATCCCAGTCTGTCTCATTGTGCCACTGAACACCTTACACAAACAAATAAGACACACGAACAGCTGTTGTATCGACCTGTTGTCCATGTGGACTTCCCTTATCTTTGAGACCAGGGTGCAGATGGCCTTCTCGGTGCCAAGGGTGTTCAAGGAAAGGGTGGACAAACTGGCCCGGCCGGGCCTTCTGGTGAGAGTGGACCTCCTGGTCCTCCAGGAAAACGGGTACATTATTGTTCTTCTTGCCCTTTCTTGTTTCACACGATTACGCACACCTGGCTCTTGCATGTTGTCCAACATTTACATTCTCTCTGCCCTTGCTTTGCTCATTACCCCATGCACGCAAAGTGAAAAGTGGGTTTAAGCAATTGGTCCATGTCCGTCTGTCCGTCCGTCCGTCCGTCTGACATCAGTTTATGATCAAGGAACAACTTTATTTGGATCGAATGTTATATTTTGAACACGATTCGGAACATGAATATGAAGACAAGTTTTCCGTTTAACAATACTTTGTCTCCGAATTTGTCCTGATCACACGTGCGCAGAGAGGAGCGAGATAACATTCGAGTTCTGTGAACTCTCTCGTTCTCCTTGTGTCACCTGCTGCTCTGTCTTCCTTGTCACTTACATGTCCATTCTTTCCTTATCCCTCTGTCCAATACCCTTTGACAAACATTTCTCCTTAAAGCAGTCTTTTTTTCTCATTTTTTGTTGCAAGTGTTGTCTCATTTTTGCCCCCGCCCCCTGGGGTTGGGGTCAATAGGTCAAAAACCAAAAAATGCAATTATAGTTCATACCCCAGTGGGTGGGCACTTGGGGGTTACAAGGGGTCAAAGGAGAAGATTTTTAAAACTCAAAATGTGATATTAGGTCATTCCTGGTGGAACATTTCACCATCTTTCAGTTTTCCCGACAGTACGGCGTGGCATCGATGGGCGCGACACCGTACTGTGTTGATTGTTCATTACTCTCTTCCAGGGTCCACCAGGTACTCCTGGGCCTGAAGGAAATCAAGGACAGAAAGGATCAAAGGTCAGAAATCCTCCTTTTATGTGCTGCTTCCAAGCTGTTGTTGATTGGATGAAAGTTATTCTGGCCGGACAGCACACGTACACGCACAAACTGACACCGTATGGAGCATACTTCCGCACGATAACAATGAGGTTTTGAACACTGGGGTCCATTGTTACAATCCCAAGTTTAATATTCACTTTGAGGTACACTACCAAATGTTCGTCGAGGCTCGTGGAAGAGCGAGAACTAGAACACTGATGGATCAGGACGTAACAGGACAAAGAAACAGTGGAGAGAGGGGGAAACACCAACAGCGGAGCCGAAGGCCAACACAGGGGGATGTGGACTTACAATGGGTGTAGGGAGGAATGGGGGTCAGGAGAGGATGCACTGGGTGGACAAGATGGATTCAGAAGGGAACTCTCAGGAGGGAAAACTGGAAATTTGGAAGGAGGAGGGATTGGGATGGGGATTTGTGGATTGAGGTATTTGAATGGTTCTGGAGACATTTTTCTCGTCAATAACTTCCTGTCTGGTCTGCCAAACGTTCCTCATGAGATGAAAAATTAACAACGTTGTTGCCTCCCTGCTCCCCCTAATGGACCTAATTAACAGTCTCGTTGGAGCAGTTGCTCCCGAAATATTTGTGGGACTTGGAAGGAGGGAGGCTGTACATGGGGTACATGGTTATCCAAGGGGAGGGTGTACATGGGGTACATGGTTATCCAAGGGGAGGGTGTACATGGGGTACATGGTTATCCAAGGGGAGGGTGTACATGGTTATCCAAGGGGAGGGTGTACATGGGGTACATGGTTATCCAAGGGGAGGGTGTACATGGGGTACATGGTTATCCAAGGGGAGGATGTACATAGGGTACATGGTTATCTAAGGGGAGGGTGTACATGGGGTACATGGTTATCCAAGGGGAGGATGTACATGGGGTACATGGTTATCCAAGGGGAGGATGTACATGGGGTACATGGTTATCCAAGGGGAGGATGTACATGGGGTACATGGTTATCCAAGGGGAGGGTGTACATAGGGGACATGGTTATCCAAGGGGAGGGTGTACATGGGGTACATGGTTATCCAAGGGGAGGGTGTACATGGGGTACATGGTTATCCAAGGGGAGGATGTACATGGGGTACATGGTTATCCAAGGGGAGGGTGTACATAGGGTACATGGTTATCCAAGGGGAGGATGTACATAGGGTACATGGTTATCTAAGGGGAGGGTGTACATGGGGTACATGGTTATCCAAGGGGAGGATGTACATGGGGTACATGGTTATCCATGGGGAGGGTGTACATAGGGGACATGGTTATCCAAGGGGAGGGTGTACATGGGGTACATGGTTATCCAAGGAGAGGGTGTACATGGGGTACATGGTTATCCAAGGGGAGGATGTACATGGGGTACATGGTTATCAAAGGGGAGGGTGTACATGGGGTACATGGTTATCTCAGGGGAGGGTGGACATAGGGTACATGGTTATCAAAGGGGAGGGTGTACATGGGGTACATGGTTATCTCAGGGGAGGGTGGACATAGGGTACATGGTTATCCAAGGGGAGGGTGTACATAGGGTACATGGTTATCCAAGGGGAGGGTGTACATAGGGTACATGGTTATCTGAGGGGAGGGTGTACATGGGGTTCATGGTTATCCAAGGGGAGGGTGTACATAGGGTACATGGTTATCCAAGGGGAGGGTGTACATGGGGTACATGGTTATCCAAGGGGAGGGTGTACATAGGGTACATGGTTATCCAAGGGGAGGGTGGACATGGCGTACATGGTTATCCAAGGGGAGGGTGTACATAGGGTTCATGGTTATCTCAGTGGAGGGTGTACATGGGGTTCATGGTTATCAAAGGGGAGGGTGTACATGGGGTACATGGTTATCAAAGGGGAGGGTGTACATGGGGTACATGGTTATCCAAGGGGAGGGTGTACATAGGGTTCATGGTTATCTCAGGGGAGGGTGTACATAGGGTACATGGTTATCCAAGGGGAGGGTGTACATGGGGTACATGGTTATCCAAGGGGAGGGTGTACATAGGGTACATGGTTATCTGAGGGGAGGGTGTACATGGGGTACATGGTTATCCATGGGGAGGGTGTACATGGGGTACATGGTTATCCAAGGGGAGGGTGTACATGGGGTACATGGTTATCCAAGGGGAGGGTGTACATAGGGCACATGGTTATCCAAGGGGAGGGTGTACATGGGGTACATGGTTATCCAAGGGGAGGGTGTACATGGGGTACATGGTTATCCAAGGGGAGGGTGTACATAGGGTACATGGTTATCCAAGGGGAGGGTGTACATGGGGTACATGGTTATCCAAGGGGAGGGTGTACATAGGGTACATGGTTATCCAAGGGGAGGGTGGACATGGCGTACATGGTTATCCAAGGGGAGGGTGTACATAGGGTTCATGGTTATCTCAGGGGAGGGTGTACATGGGGTTCATGGTTATCAAAGGGGAGGGTGTACATGGGGTTCATGGTTATCAAAGGGGAGGGTGTACATGGGGTACATGGTTATCCAAGGGGAGGGTGTACATAGGGTTCATGGTTATCTCAGGGGAGGGTGTACATAGGGTACATGGTTATCCAAGGGGAGGGTGTACATAGGGTACATGGTTATCCAAGGGGAGGGTGTACATAGGGTACATGGTTATCTGAGGGGAGGGTGTACATGGGGTTCATGGTTATCCAAGGGGAGGGTGTACATAGGGTACATGGTTATCCAAGGGGAGGGTGTACATAGGGCACATGGTTATCCAAGGGGAGGGTGTACATGGGGTACATGGTTATCCAAGGGGAGGGTGTACATGGGGTACATGGTTATCCAAGGGGAGGGTGGACATGGCGTACATGGTTATCCAAGGGGAGGGTGTACATAGGGTACATGGTTATCCAAGGGGAGGGTGGACATGGCGTACATGGTTATCCAAGGGGAGGGTGTACATAGGGTTCATGGTTATCTCAGGGGAGGGTGTACATGGGGTTCATGGTTATCAAAGGGGAGGGTGTACATGGGGTTCATGGTTATCAAAGGGGAGGGTGTACATGGGGTACATGGTTATCCAAGGGGAGGGTGTACATAGGGTTCATGGTTATCTCAGGGGAGGGTGTACATAGGGTACATGGTTATCCAAGGGGAGGGTGTACATAGGGTACATGGTTATCCAAGGGGAGGGTGTACATAGGGTACATGGTTATCTAAGGGGAGGGTGTACATGGGGTTCATGGTTATCAAAGGGGAGGGTGTACATGGGGTTCATGGTTATCAAAGGGGAGGGTGTACATGGGGTACATGGTTATCCAAGGGGAGGGTGTACATAGGGTTCATGGTTATCTCAGGGGAGGGTGTACATAGGGTACATGGTTATCTAAGGGGAGGGTGTACATAGGGTTCATGGTTATCCAAGGGGAGGGTGTACATAGGGTACATGGTTATCCAAGGGGAGGGTGTACATGGGGTACATGGTTATCCAAGGGGAGGGTGTACATGGGGTACATGGTTATCCAAGTTATCCAAGGGGAGGGTGTACATGGGGTACATGGTTATCCAAGGGGAGGGTGTACATGGGGTACATGGTTATCCAAGGGGAGGGTGTACATGGGGTACATGGTTATCCAAGGGGAGGGTGTACATAGGGTACATGGTTATCTGAGGGGAGGGTGTACATGGGGTTCATGGTTATCCAAGGGGAGGGTGTACATAGGGTACATGGTTATCCAAGGGGAGGGTGTACATAGGGCACATGGTTATCCAAGGGGAGGGTGTACATGGGGTACATGGTTATCCAAGGGGAGGGTGTACATGGGGTACATGGTTATCCAAGGGGAGGGTGGACATGGCGTACATGGTTATCCAAGGGGAGGGTGTACATAGGGTACATGGTTATGCAAGGGGAGGGTGGACATGGCGTACATGGTTATCCAAGGGGAGGGTGTACATAGGGTTCATGGTTATCTCAGGGGAGGGTGTACATGGGGTTCATGGTTATCAAAGGGGAGGGTGTACATGGGGTTCATGGTTATCAAAGGGGAGGGTGTACATGGGGTACATGGTTATCCAAGGGGAGGGTGTACATAGGGTTCATGGTTATCTCAGGGGAGGGTGTACATAGGGTACATGGTTATCCAAGGGGAGGGTGTACATAGGGTACATGGTTATCCAAGGGGAGGGTGTACATAGGGTACATGGTTATCTAAGGGGAGGGTGTACATGGGGTTCATGGTTATCAAAGGGGAGGGTGTACATGGGGTTCATGGTTATCAAAGGGGAGGGTGTACATGGGGTACATGGTTATCCAAGGGGAGGGTGTACATAGGGTTCATGGTTATCTCAGGGGAGGGTGTACATAGGGTACATGGTTATCTAAGGGGAGGGTGTACATAGGGTTCATGGTTATCCAAGGGGAGGGTGTACATAGGGTACATGGTTATCCAAGGGGAGGGTGTACATGGGGTACATGGTTATCCAAGGGGAGGGTGTACATGGGGTACATGGTTATCCAAGTTATCCAAGGGGAGGGTGTACATGGGGTACATGGTTATCCAAGGGGAGGGTGTACATGGGGTACATGGTTATCCAAGGGGAGGGTGTACATAGGGTACATGGTTATCCATGGCATTTTATTCTTGCTGTAAAAGCCTGGTAACATTATTGTATAGTTTACTCTTAATAAACTTCATTAATAAATCATGGATCTCCAAACACGATTGATTTTTCCTGATTTCCCCTCATTAAGCACCCACCCCTCCTAAGTCCACCCTTTACTCTCCAGATTATTGAGTTTTCCTCTCTCCCCCCCCCCCGTGTCTTCGTCCCTTTCCCCACACACTCACACACTCGTCCCCCCCGTGTCTTCGTCCCTTTCCCCACACACTCACACACTCGTCCCCCCCCCCCGTGTCTTCGTCCCTTTCCCCACACACTCACACACTCGTCCCCCCCCCGTGTCTTCGTCCCTTTCCCCACACACTCACACACTCGTCCCCCCCCCCCGTGTCTTCGTCCCTTTCCCCACACACTCACACACTCGTCCCCCAAGCCCCGTGTCTTCGTCCCTTTCCCCACACACTCACACACTCGTCCCCCCCCCCCGTGTCTTCGTCCCTTTCCCCACACACTCACACACTCGTCCCCCCCGTGTCTTCGTCCCTTTCCCCACACACTCACACACTCGTCCCCCCCCCCGTGTCTTCGTCCCTTTCCCCACACACTCACACACTCACACACTCGTCCCCCAAGCCCCGTGTCTTCGTCCCTTTCCCCACACACTCACACACTCGTCCCCCCCCCGTGTCTTCGTCCCTTTCCCCACACACTCGTCCCCCAAGTGTTCCTGTACCGAGCTGTCGGCACGTCTCCCTAATACCCACCCTCTTATTTCTAATCTCTTCTGTTCTTCGTTCCATCCCTTCCATGGCCCTCGATTTTGTGTTAATTAATTTTTTTAAGAAGTTTCATGTGGAATGGTGAAACCCCTGTTGATGTACAAAGCCAAATTAGATCACCTCGTCATGTTTGTCCTGTTGTGTGTCACATCTTTTACTTTTGGGTTTCATTTTAACTTGTAATAAGGACAAAGAACAAACACAACAGAAGGACCTTTGGCCTTGTATTGCTCTGCTGTGGAAGATCACATTATTCTTGGAAGGTCTTTCTGAAGCCTCTTGTGGAAGGCCATTATTGGACCGAGCGGGCTCGTAAGTCAAAGCACAGTGACGAGCTCCGATGTGAACAGGTACAAGACCCCAATGATCCTCGTACATACTCGCACTCATCAAACTCTTTGGTTACCTGTGCTGCGCAATGACCGTGGCAGTCACAAACTTCTGGCTCGAAAATAGATGACAAAGTGGAACAAGGTTTTGGAAACCGGATGTCACGGCCATTTCTACGACTTGTCATCACGTACGTATAAAACTAGAAGGGCACTCGGAAGAGCGCGTACCTCCGCCACGTAATACCTGATCCACAAGAACATTTCGGGCCCAATCAATACATTTTTGAGATATCGTGCTGTATATCGGTTTTGGCCCAATCTCTCAATGGTGAAGAATCACTTTATAAAATTCTAGTCGTTGGATCCGAATCTAGATATTCACGAAAATCGAATCAGTTCGTCCTCGTCGCACACCGACCGAACCTGTCCACTAAGTTTCATCCGGATCCATCCACAACTTTTTGAGATATCCTGTACACAGACAAACACACAAACAGAGAGGGGGGGGGAACATAACCTCCTTCACCTTCGGTGGTGGAGGTAAATATTAATGATCGCAAAGGTACAAACAACACCCCGCACCACATTCCCTGTACCTCCAGGGAGACGGGGGTCTGGAAGGAGCTACAGGAAAAACTGGGCCTACTGGGGCTCAGGGGCCTTCAGGAAAACGGGGAGACCAAGGCATGCCCGGAATTCCCGGCTCTCCGGTGAGTGGCATGGAGTGAATGGTAGGTAAAGGGGAGTTAAATGGGGGGGGGGGGAGGGTTGTGGTGGTTAACACTGATAATGTTTGCATGAACATCGCGGGGGTATGATCCAATGCCACCAAAGAGCGTTCGTAAACTCACCAATGGTCCTCACGTTTGTACTATTTGCTCACCCCCATTACATTATTATATATGTATATATATATATATATATATATATATATATATATATATATATATATATATATATATATATATATATATATATACACACACTGCACTTAAATAGTCTGCATTTGTTGCCTCGGATGGCTGAGCTTGTGTTGTGTAATCTGCTGAATGCAGGAATAAATCCTGACCCCACTGGGGGAAGCAGCACAAGTCACACAGTGTATCATAACGACAGCGTGCCCAGGCAAAATGCTACAGTTAGAACTACAGTATATGAGAGTTGTACACTCATATACTACAGTAGTCTTCAGAGAATACTACAAGAAAGGGATGCTATTTTTGCCTGAGTTTGCTATGACACTTTGAGATGCAACAACACTTGCGAGTATCACAACATGGCGGCACTTTGAATTGGGTTCAAGGGGAACAAATCCTTGACCAGACAACTCGTACATGAGCACACTACCAACTACCAACTGTGCTATCTTGCCCTAAGCCAGCAACACCTGGCCCCCCATGGAGACTCCCCATCCAAGTGTTAAGCAGGCCCAATTCTGCTCAGCTTGCAGGATATGAAAGGATTGGTTACATCTGAAGGTAGTCATTGAATTTTTATAATGTCCCATGAACAACCATAACATGTTGGGGATGTGGTTCCACAGGGAAAGCAGGGAAAACCAGGAGCAGGTGGTTCTGCAGGCCCACCCGGTCCGATGGTAAGTCACATGATCACAGAACAACTCAATCATACTATCTGTTTGTGTGTGTGTGTGTGTGTGTGTGTGTGTGTGTGTGTGTGTGTGTGTGTGTGTGTGTGTGTGTGTGTGTGTGTGGTTTGTTTTGTGTATGTTTGACTTTTGTGCACTCTTGAATCGCTGGACGTAATGAGTTAAAACTGGAGGTTGTACTTGGGAGGTGTACCTGGGGAGCTTTTAGGGGGTAGAGAAAATTCGTAGTGCTGGAGTTTAATGATGGTGGAAGGACTTTTTATATGCAAATTCACCATCTGGTGGGAAAGGGTATTACAAGTCATACTAAAATACCATATATCAATTCTGGGAGAATATATCAATTGTCCCGTCCGTAGTTGTGGGGGAATTGTTCCATCCATAGTTCTGGGGGAATTGTCCTGTCCGTAGTTCTGGAGGAATTGTCCCGTCCGTAGTTCTGGAGGAATTGTTCCATCCGTAGTTCTGGAGGAATTGTCCCGTCCGTAGTTCTGGAGGAATTGTTCCGTCCGTAGTTCTGGAGGAATTGTCCCGTCCGTAGTTCTGGAGGAATTGTCCCGTCCGTAGTTCTGGAGGAATTGTCATGTCTGTAGTTCTGGAGGAATTGTCACGTCCGTAGTTCTGGAGGAATTGTCCCGTCTGTAGTTATGAAAGAATTGTCCCATCCATAGTTCTGGAGGAATTGTCCCGTCCATAAGGACGGATTCTTCGCTCGTTATGTATAACAGTGGATCATACGATGTAAAAAGGTTTCGCAAGATGATTTCGTTGTTGGTGTGAGCTCTTGGACCTTTTTATTAATTAATTGTACTTTGTAGTTTTGAATTTACAGTGTTTTGGGTTTTCTCCTTTGTCTATCCAGACATGAAATCTCTGTTTGTATTGATGATCGACATCATTTCATAGTTATTAATTGAGGCAACACACAATGTTCATTGCTTGTGCTTATCTCACAAGTTATGATTTCTTCTGCAGGGCCCACCTGGCCTACCTGGACTCAAAGGTGATTCGGGCAACAAAGGAGAAAAGGTAATTTATTCTTCCTTAATCTATTAGATTCTTCAATATCTCACAAGAGACAGTGGATGGAAAGCAAATTCTGTGTTATTGTGTGTGTGTGTGTGTGTGTCAGAGTAGGATGCAAATTCTCTATATAAACGTGTATGGTGTAGCGCCGCCTACAGGTGGGGGAGGGTATTACAAGTGTCCCCACCATTTACAGTCCAGTATTTCTGTCCCCACGTTTTCCAGTGCGGTGAAGTGTTTTGAATTATAAGCAGTCGGTATGTTTTTGCTTCATTCACGTAACCCAGGTTATTTTTTTCCTATACATAGCTTTCGCTTGCCTACACACCGCCCAAATATAGGTACGTGTCAGAAGAACGTGTTGCGTGCTTGGAACAAGATCGCCCGTCGGGCGGGTGCTCTGCTCGTGTAAAATAACAGATGTACATATCTGACCTGTAATAAAAGGTGGAATATGACGATGGGTTCACGTAAATTAAAACAAGGAACACAAAATAAAGGGATTCAGCCAGATACTCCAAGTCCCCCGCCTTCTGGGTGGTACGAGGAATCGGTCTGTGTAATATGAAACCGAAATGTTCAACCGTTTGTGAAATATCAGGTACATAAGCCGAATTACCGAGACGGTTGCCATGGAAACAATTCAGCCAATCACTGCAGTGATCTAATGTCATGAGGAAGAGATATCTGCCATAAAAAGGTAAATGTTTTATGGTTTTTAAAACATCGTTTACACAACAGCACACGGACAGATGATCGGTCGGTCGGTCAGTTGGACGGAGCTCGTTTGAATGTCTCTCGTCTCCGACCTTGTCGAGGAGGGAGACAAAGGGATCAATGGAAAAAGAAGACGCCATGATATGATGAAGAACTGAAACCTTGAAGCAATGGGGGGAGGGAAATTATTGGACAGACACAGGAAGGCAATCTCACAGAACAGATGGGGATAAAAGAATGCAGGTGAGAAAGAATCCTGGACTTTACAAGGGAGGGGTGGGAGGATTAGTGGATGAAAGCATTTGAGCTGGGAAAGGGCGGATTGCTGAGGTTGCTGGTGGATCAACACCAAAGGATTGACGGTATATGATAGAAAGACCAGCAGCCATTCTTGTGCGAAAGCAGGAGATCCTGTGCAACAGTCTCTTGATGGGTGATAATGATTTTTCAAAGTCTTGGTCTCTACATTCTCCCAGGGGCAAGAAGTGGGCTGCAAGGGTACAATCCGACAAGAAAGAACAGATTATGTTTTAAACAAATGCTTTGTATTCCTTAAAGTTCTGCAGATCCAAGGAAGGCCTCGTACAGAAAGCCAAGTAGATGCCTGGCTTAAGTGCATCGTGAAGAAGTCTGAGAGAGAGAGAGGGAGAGAGAGATAGAGAGATAGAGAGATAGAGAGATATATATAGAGAGAGATAGAGATAGAGATAGAGATAGAGATAGAGATAGAGATATATACATAGATAGAGATAGAGATATATACATAGATAGAGATAGAGATATATACATAGATAGAGAGAGAGAGATAGAGAGAGATATCAAGGCCCAATAGTTCAAGGAACTGAACTTTGAAAGGTTGATTAAAGGACTAGACAGGAGACACAGGACTAGATACGTGGGAGAGGAACTTTGAAGATATGCCACTAAAAAGCCACGTTCCCACTATTCGACCGTTCCCACTATTCGACCGGTTACGATCTTTCCGAGGTACGCAGCCGCTGCCACTCTTTCACCGAGATTGGGAAACTGTTGACTTGAAAAGGAGGCTATTGATGATGAGTTGGGAGGAATAAACTTCCAAATGACGTGAATTTAAAATACTTCAACTTTCAGTGATATCCGATTGATTTTCGGTCGAGCTATGAATATGTCACCCTTTAACCCTGTCGTTTATCCTCATTACCCTTGAGGTTTATCCAACTCTTTGTATCTCACCTCCAAACAACCTTTTATCGACTGTCCAGCTCTCCAAGGACAAAAACAAAATTTCATGTATTCATTGTTCTCGTTTAATATTTCTTTGTTCACTTCGAGGAATTTTTTTCCGCTTGCATCCAAACAGTATTCGAAAGGTTTCCCCGAAGTCTGACCGACATGATCCAATGTGTTTTTTTAAAGTGGACTAAACGGTTCTGCTTTTCCACCTCAGGGGCATCCCGGGCTCATCGGACTGATCGGCCCACCTGGGGAGCAAGGAGGGAAAGGAGACCGAGGCCTGCCTGGAAGGCAGGGTCCAGCAGGGAGAAAGGGAGATGATGTGAGCTCTCACCGTTTCACTTATTATTCATTTATTCATTCAGTCGCGACACCACTCACACAAAGAGTCGCTCACTCGCTTGTAGTCGCTTGTATTGTCTGCACATTCATCTGATAGACGGGGCCCAGCCAAGGAAAAACTACCTTTTCCTGTGAAAGTTATCTCAGTGGTTCCATCACCCTAATACCAAATATTTTCAAGTTAGCAGAAGAGCCACCCTGAATTTTGTCCCAAATACAATATGGTGGCCAAAATTGAAAATGGCCGCCAAATAACATTAAATTTGACTTTTGATGCATTTGTTCGGCTCGGATATCTGCTCTGTGTGCCTGTAATTAATTATTTGCCAACCATATGCTGGAACTATGCACAAGTAGCAAAAAAATTGGAGTAAATTTATACTCGATCACAAATCTATCTGAATATCTGCCATTTTTTATCGTCCAGAACAGGATTGTACGCCCCAAAATGGGGATCGGAGTCGCTAATTACCAGAACTAGGGATAGTGAATTTGATTTTGGAGTTGTTTTTCCCCATAACGAATCTAATATTATCTCCAAATAGCATCAAAACCTACCATGATCGTTTTTGTCCCGTAAATTTTACTGAATGCGACGAACATGGAGTTACATACCATTTATTACCCTCACCGAAGGAGAGGTCTGTCTGTTTGTCCGCACAGAACTTTCATGATTTTCTCCCCAAGCACTTGTCGGATTGAGACAAAATTTTCACCATTGGTGCGACCACTCATGGAGAATGTTTTAATGATAATTATGATGTCATATGTAACGTGGTGTGGCAGCCATGTTGGAAAAATGGAAAAAACTTTGGACCTCTCTATCTCTGAAACTGCACCAAGGACAAAAACTTGAAACTTGACTAATAATCTTCATGAGGAATGTGTGATTTTTTTTTCTGACATCATAGGTGCCTTTGTTATGATGTCATAATTGCATATGTAGAACGCTGCATCTGATCAGTATGAAACTTTTTGAGGGTCATCCAGGGATAAAATGGTCCACAAAAAGTTTTTGATGATGTCATCCGTCACGTGATTCGGCAGCCATGTTGTTTTTTTTTTTAAATCTTCAAAAATCTTCTTCTCTGAAATGGCTGAATCGGTCATCACTGTCAGCAGTTATAAAGTGGCAGTTCTCATTTTGTCTCTTATTAATTACGTTACACACCAGTACACAAACGCCAGACAACACATCACACCAAACAAGTCCTGGCGAGGGTCTGCAATCTCTGATTGGTCTTTTTCTTGCTTCGTACTGTAGAATGTACACCAGATCTTCATTGCATTTTACATGGTAAATAAAGATAACTCACGATGGGTAAATGTTCTGCGATATCAAGTCAAGGCAATTTCAGACTAAGAATCTTCCATTCACGTCAATGAATAGTCATGAAATCTATTATTAACTGATATCCAAATCGGTGTCAGTTTGGTTGTCCGATGAATAGAATCCATCTGGAATGTCAGAAGGGACCGAAATCTGGTCTTGCATACTGTCTCGGTCATTTTCTGAACATCATTCCTTTCCTAGGTATCTGCTCCCTGGTCCTTCTTGCGACTGGAGCCCGAGCTCCTCTTCTTTAGTTGCTTCTTTGCTACAAGTGAGGAGATGTATGGTGCGACTCGAGACGTAGCATTGTAGATACCGTACAGGGGTCGGTGGGTATCAAGTTGTTCAGGAAGAACCTCTGCATTGAGAGGCATTTTTCAGCTTCCCTCTGTAAAAGTTTGCGTTGAATTGACCTTGAAAATGCATTTGTCAAGTCATCTTCTCAGAGTCCATGGCCAAGGAGTGTCGCTTCTGAATAAATCATGGGATTGACACCAGTGGGGTGTACAACAAGCCGCATACCAGACGCATGAAAACCGATGGAATCACCGAATTTCCGTCTCAGCCTCTGCTTTAGTGTTGTCGTGTTACTAATTGGTGGATCATCGAGGTCATGATCTCGGCTCATCTCCTTTATATCCTCCAGCAATTCTGTCATCAGATAAGCCTCCTTATCCTGGATAACTTTGTGGGAAAACAACTTTAGAAACTTTTCTGTAACTTGCGATATTTGTGATTTATTCTTAATGCCATCCATGGTGGGTGTCCTGGGATCATAAACATAGTTGAAGCTCCTAAACAGGTTTTGTGACAGTAAAGGTCGATGGTGAAGATATCGTAGAATGCTCCACTGAGTAAAATGCCTAATCGCTTGGCTGGAGCGTGGTACTTGTCCTCCTCGTCGTTCAGTTTTAAATCCATCTGGTTCTTGAGCTTCCTGATAGCATTTTCTTCTGAACACCTTCCAAGTCCACTATTGTTGCACTCTTCCCTGTCGGCAGTCGTCACCATATCACAGATAAAGCATACGTGCTTC
The DNA here is from genome assembly GCF_056783735.1 of Eptatretus burgeri. Taxonomy (NCBI): domain Eukaryota; kingdom Metazoa; phylum Chordata; class Myxini; order Myxiniformes; family Myxinidae; genus Eptatretus; species Eptatretus burgeri. The sequence goes on along the minus strand of NC_140971.1, from coordinate 8,423,466 downwards.
TCTTTTGCTGGTTCCCTTGGAAGTCTATATGTTGGATTCTTCGTATTACCGGACTCGGCTACAGGTTCCCGATTTGATTGAGTTGACCGGATTTGGCTTCTTTACATTTCAATCGATTTCTGAATGTTATTCGGAAACTTTTGTGGATGAACACGTCACTGTGGTGGATGGACAGCCTTGACCTGGCTAATTGGAATTCAGAATAAGGCGGTTCTGAGCATAAAGTTGCGTCAACGGTCGCCAATCTATCTGCAAGTTCATTGAGTGAGTCAAACCCAGCTGGATCAACTCTTGAGACGTCCTCCACGTCATTGATATGCTCATTACAAGGCTGACACCTACTTCTGTCATCTGATGCGGTACTCCTAAAGGCACTGGGTGCCATACTGCTGAAGATGATTAAAACAATCTACAGTTCTTAACTTTGGGTGTTGTTTTAGCATTGAGTAGCGTTCAGGTGAGACAAGAAAGCACATGGAATGTGATCAAACAGTGATTCTGTAACACTAATGCATACAGATACTCAGACACAACAGGTTACCACTGCACCTGTTGAGTATTTATCCCACGATCACCAGGCCTCTATTTATTATTTTCTGGCACTTTAGCAACTGGTTATCTTCTTTATACACCAATCCCAAGGACATGACAATGCAAAAGAAAACAGCACTAAGGAGTTGATTGGCACTCCAAGTCCAATAATTTTTTACACGAACGGATATGCGGCAAAATTACACGTCATTGACGGCCATTTTTCATGTTGGTGGTCACGCTAAATTTGTGGTCAAAAAGTATTGTTTTTTTCAATGAACTTTATTTGCTCCAGGTCTAGTACAATAAAAAGCAGAATCATAAGCAATGAAAAAAACAAACATTGAGAGACTTTCAGCCATTTTCTATACAAACAGAAGTAAACGAAAGGCTTCCAGGTGGCCATTTGACATCATGGTGGCCATATTGGATTTGTGATTGAGTGCAAATTTACTCCAAAATGCGCTACTTGTACATAGTTCCAGCATATGGTTGGCAAATAACTGATTGCAGGCACATAGAATAGATATCCGAGCCAAAGAAATACTTTCAAAGTCAAATCTAATGGCATTTGGTGGCCATTTTGGATTTGAGGCAATATTCAGGGTGGCCCCTCTTTGACAGGAAAAGGTAGTTGTTTTTCTTTGGCTTGGCCTCGTCTATGAACGATAACCATTAGTGTTCTGTGCATGATATTCCCATAGTTAAGACGTTCCTTCCCTTTATCTCAGGGTCTCGTTGGTCTTGTTGGCTCACTCGGTCCATCCGGTCCCCCTGGTCTGGCTGTAAGTACAACACTACAAATGTCGCAATACCTTGCAATTGAGATGCAGAGTTTGCTATAACTTACTACTCAGCAGCGTCAACCACTCGCCAAATTCTCTCAAGTACAGGAAGATGTGTTCGTGGTGACGGGTGCATGATGAGCGCAATCCAGGCAAGCATGAAGTGGTAGTTGGGTGATTGTTCCTGCGTTTGAAGAATCATGAAGAGGTAGTTGGGTGATTGATTGTTCCTGTGCTTTCAGTATGGTGTCGTTCTAATTTGCCACGTTTTTTTCTCTCTCTCTCCACACGATCGAGGCTCATGGAAGAGCGAGGTGATGGAGGGTAATAAGTGAACTTGCTGATTGTGCAGTCCAGGAACAGTTTGGACAAATCAAGTATGGAATGAAGAATCAGAAAACCAGGAGAGGGTGAATGGAGGAAACCCAGTAACCTGCTAACAAGAGGGTTCTGTTTGGTAGAGTTAATGGGGGGTATAAAATATCACACGTATGGGACATTGGTGATGGATGGATATGTGAAATCGATCTCGATTTTGTACTATAAAGTGTACACGAAGTGAATGAATCGCAGGGATGCACAACATTAACCTTGAGTTTCAATGATTTTCAGGGACCTCAAGGACCCGTGGGAAGCAAAGGAGCCACGGTAAGGAAGAAAAAGGATGAGAGAGAAAATGAATGAGAATTTATCAAAATGAATGAGTGCGTTCGGATCTTCACCAAAATCTCATCAATTCTTCTTTGTCATACACCCAACACGTCCACCAAATTTGGTCCGAATCCGTGTGCGAGAGGTAATTACATAACGAATGAGTGATGAATAATGCAGACAGGATGTTCAGGCAAATTGTTGAAAAATAACATACGAATCTGATGAGAGTTCTATCTCCAGTTGATTGATTGCAGGTTAAGGTGGGAAAAGACAATGGAAGGGATTTGGGATTAGGAATGGGAATGTGATGGATGCACGTCACCATGTGGAATGAGAGGTCGATTGAGGGTTGGCAGAGATATACTTAGTAAATGAAGGATTGAAAGTATGAAACACATTTAACTCGTTCCTTACCTTTTCATAGGGACCTGCTGGACATCTTGGTGACGTTGGTCTCCCTGGTCCTCCCGGAGCTCCGGTAACACTCCATCATGACCTTCCTTTTCCACGGCGATAGACACTAAACGGTGCACTACAGTCGGTACTACAAACCCACCCAGGGGAGAGGGGCGGACAGAATAATCGTCAGGAATTTGACTTGAGCGATGAATCCGTTATCCAATAACACGGTTGTTTCCAAAAGTATCAATAAAAGGGCCAAAAGTCCTTTTATATCCATTATCGTCCCTCCAAGTGGTGAACTCACTCATTTTGCTCTGAGATGCAGTTGATGTCGGAATGAGTTTATTTTTCTTTCTTTTTATTTCTCTGATTTTTGCTATGTAAATCTTTCTGTGTGCATTGAATGCCAGAATAGTTGACCCCCCCCCCACCCCCACAAGTCTTCACATGCATATGTAATCAGTAGATGGGCCTGAAGCATTGAAGCAAGTTAAAAACAAACAAACTTTTTGAACTGTAAATGCAGCACGTGACCATTACTCCTCCCCTGTGCTCTTTCTCTTCATTCCTTTGCTCCTCTTCCCAGGGTGCCCCAGGGGAGGTCATTGGGCCTTTCCCCATTCATAGCCCGAAGCAGCGCCGATCCATACCCAACGATTATGTGGACACTTTGGGCCCTTTCACGGATCAGTGGGATGTACTCGAACCTTCAGCTGGAATGGAGGAGGTCTTTGGGTCCCTCAGCTCGCTCAAGGTGCCATTTTTAAAAGTTGTTCTTTCCCATCATGCCTGTTCTGGTTTTGGCTTTTAAAAAACGATGAAGGCTTTGAATGATCCATAACATAAGATTTTCACGACAATGCATGACATGACATCCATGAAGAGACGGATGGACGTTAAACAGGAATCCCGTCAGCTGGCGTTAGTTGGTGGACCTTAAAGACCCCCATGGTGTCCTTCGCTTGCAGTAAGCAAGTGTTCACCAGTACCCTGAACAAATAACAAATTCCTGCTATAACCAATAGGGGGCACTGCATTAGCAGCACAGCCACACTGCTGGCAATGATGCCATTTTGAGAAGACAATAGGAAAAGCCTGCTGTTGGCTTTACGGTTAAGGTGGCTGGCTTAAGATATTAGGGTCTTGGGTTTGAGCTCATGTTTCACCATTAAATAATACCAGGTGGGTTGACTCGGCCTGTCATCCTTCCGAGGTCAGCGAAATGAGTACCAGCTTACTGGTAACGGGACACCGCATCAGCGGCACAGCCGCACTTCCAGAAAATGATGCAACCAGCAGCTACAGGCTGCACACGAAACAACAAGACGATAGAAAAACAAACAAACAAAAAAATCCTGAGAAAGGATGTGGAATTGAACTTGAGCCCTTCACTTTGGTGAAACTACATTGAACTTGCTTCCCCTGGACTTGATGTTTCGAAGTTTTCTTTTGTCGAAGGTTGTTTTGAAGGCTCTTCTTCACTCCATGAAAACATTCTCAATTTACTGTGTCGTCGTCGTCGTCGTCCCCCCCCCCCCCAACTGTGCTGCTCGTTGTCATCCTGTTTTGGGGGTCATTATTTCTTTCAAACGAACATGTATCCGTTCTTCCTCCTCATCCCACACAAGGATGAGATCGAGCACCTGAAACAGCCGACGGGAACTCAAGAGAATCCGGCACGAACCTGCAAGGACCTGTACATGTGTCACCCGGATTTCCCAGATGGTTCGTGGAACGGAACAACATGAGCGGGTGGTTCGGGACAGGGGTTAACTGGGGGGGGGGAGGGGGTGGGTTTGGTTGTGATCGAGTACAATGGCCATTTAAAACACAAAAGCTTCGAAACCTTCTCATTGTCACGGATCCTTCTCTTCCTATCTGAATGTTTCTCTCACAAGGTGAATATTACATCGACCCGAACCAGGGCTGCGCACGAGACTCGTTCCGTGTGTTCTGCAACTTTACTGGCGGAGGCGAAACGTGCATCTTCCCACTTCCCAACACAAAGGTTCACATTTATATCTGTTACGGGATCATTTGTTATGTCACAATCCCTCCTTTTACTAAAAATGAATGTCTCCCCTCTCACCACTCCCTCCACCGAATCCAGGTGAAAGTGAGTCCGAAAGCATTGAAGCACAAAGTACATCCTTCAAAACGCCGTGAACTGGTTCGTACGCCGCGTGCACTTATCTTTCACCACTCCCTTCACGTTGTTGCTTCCAACCGCCATCTTTGATCCTTTTATGAAAGGGGAAGATGTTGTTTTGAATGTGATTCATGAACGGTTTCAAGTAGTAAGAAGCTAGAGCTGGTGTTTCTGATGAGACGGATGTCGTCACGAGGCCGTCGGCTCTCATTGCTTCCCTCGATGCGTTACCATCCACGTGAGTGCAAGCAGATGAGATAGCCCACTTAACATTCCCTCGGGTTTACCAGTTGAAGCTTCGCTGGTAGGTTTGGGATTGTTCTTATGAGATTGCGAGTATCGTAGGATTGTTTTCGATAATTGACA
>NC_140971.1:8393579-8411079 GCF_056783735.1 Eptatretus burgeri | reverse complement strand
CTCCAGAACATCCTCTGTACCCTTTTGAGGGTGACCACCTTGTGCAGAACAGTATACCACACTTGAGAAGGAGAGAGCGAGAGGACAACAGCACTTTTCTCTCCACATATAAGAAATGATGTCATTGGTCAGATACCTGGAACATGTCTTTTGATAAAAAAAAAAAAAAAAAAAAAAAATCGGTCCTTTTGCTCTGTTCTCCACAAGGATTGGTTTTCGAACCCCTCGGTCTATTTCTATTGCCTCCTTCACCTCTCGACTTCAAAAGTGATCTGAACAGAGCGCACCGCTGTCAGACAAATCGAACCATCCCTTGTTGAGCAAAGGAATTCTGACCATTTCTGTGCTGTCAGTTCCCTTGAGAGGAGGAAGAGGGGGGGGGGGGTGGAGGTCATGTCGATTTTATCCATGTTTAACTTGTTCGTTTTTGAGGTCTTGAGATGATAGTCGTTTGAATTGCTGCTACACATCTTTACAAGCAAGCGTTTGCCACATCAGCCATGCTAACTTGACCATGATGATTCACTTCCTTCAGAGAATATAACTACAAATGGATAACAACCGGTCTTTAAATGTCTCTTTTGAGATTGCTGTGGTGACAAAATTTTTTAAAAAACTCGTCCACCTTTCCTCACCTGTATTTCAGCAACGACATGGAGAACAGAAGGTGGAACTTGAACTAATAACCCAACAACCTCAGAAGCTGCCACTCTTCCCACAGCTGTCGCTGAGCCTCGGGCCTGTGTGCTTCGCCGGTTAAGCTTCCCTTGCCATGCGTTTCAAGCGTCTGCAAGTTTCTCTTTATTTTTTTTTAATCCACTGATCGACATTGTGGGAATTCACTTGGACATTTGTAATGTACAGAATAAATGAGAAAGCGGTTGTATTGTCCATTTGTCTCTTCAGTTTGATTCCAATTTGTTTAACATGTAATAAACTTCCATTTGTCGATGCCCATTTGTACAAAACATCCATTTGTTTTGGTTTTTTATTACAATGGTACATAAGGGGAATGAAAAAGGACGTTCGGCCTATCCTTCTCAACCAGCCCTTCTGGCCCTCGAACTGTACACGTAGTTTTGGTGAAATGACGTCACGTTAACACGCACAAGCAAAACGACGTGGAAAGGTCACGTCGTTCTCAAATGTCTTTTTTGCCGAAGAGTTCATGCAACAATGGCATGAGGAATGAAATTGTATGCAGATGTATCCAAATTGAGAACCCTGCACAAGTCCACAGAATCAGGAAAAAATCAATTATTTTTTATGCCTTCGCTGGTATGTTTATGGGTTGGTTGCCCGTGCGTACGTCCGTCCATGATAAGTTTTCTGTTTTCTCTGCAACCACTTATCCGATTGACACTAATTTTTTACCACGGGTGCAACGACTCGTGTCGAATGTTTTAATGGTAACTATGATATATTATGTCATGTCTTGTGGCAACTATGTTGGAAAAGAGGAAAAACTTTGCACCTCCATCTCCAAAACCGCTCCATGGGAAAAATTTAAACTTCGCACATGTCAAGTACTCCCCTGTGGGAAATAAGTGATTTTTTTATGACGTCATGGTGCCTTCGTTATGACATCATAATTGCATATATCCAATCCTTTATCTGATCAGTGTGAAAAATTTTGAGGCTCATCTGCCGTTAAATTGTGTGGGGGATTTGGGGAATTGACGTTATCGGTTACGTGGCTCGGCAGCCATATTATTAAAACATAATGGCCTTCAAAAAACTTCTCCGAAACAGCTGAACAGATTTAGGCGAAACTTTACAGGTATGATCACCTATCCATGAAGAACAAAAGGTTCTTCAGCTACAATGTCATAGGTCACATGGTTTGGGAGCTATGATTTTTTTTTGAAGAATAAACGTTTTAAAAACCCCAGAACGGCTTGACAGGTCGAGAGGAAACTTCACCCACATGTTCCCCAAGCCTTGGGGATACCAGTGTGTTCATGAATAATTAAGAGGTCACATGGTCTGGCAGCCATATTAGATTCAATGAAAATCTTAAAATAATTATTTCTCTTGAACTGCTTCATCAATCAACCTGAAACTTCAGTGTTATGATTTTGTTGTCATGGAGAATATGCATTTTAAATTTCAATCTGTTCAGGTGCATGGTCTGGCAGCTGGAATTATTTACTATTTTGAATCAGAATTCAGGGATTTAAATCAAACTTGTTACAAGTACAGTATGAGTGGAGGATAAACGGGGCTTCTGAGGAATCCATGCAAATGAATGGGGAAAAGGGGGAAAACTCTGAATCAACCCTGGAAAAGCCCAAAACAGAAGACTGATTTCTCCCCCTCCCATACAAATGAATGGGGGAAACTCTGACTCGAGGCCCATCAGGTAAAAACAGGAGAATGATTTTATCCCCCTCCCATACAAGCTCATGTTAAATTGAGACTAATTTCCCTCCCATGCAAACTAATGTTAAATTGAGACTGATTCCCCCCCCCCCCTCTGACTCAAGGCCCATTGAGCACATGTTCAATTGAGACTTACTGATTTCCTTTTATACTTTTATTCCACTCAAAGAGTGATCCAACGAATATTTGTCCAAGTTCTTCTCGAGGTAATAAATTAATTTTCCGATTACATGCATCACATCGAGTATATTCACAAAGATTATTTGAGAACTTAGTTCTTGGTTTATATGTCTTTGTTGAGCAGAAATAAAATGATAAACTTCTCTCGATGCCCTTGTTTGACCACCTCCTGATCCACATATCATTTTGAGATTGTAGTAAATTGTTTTTCCATTGTTCAATTGATAAAGCCATCAAAGTTTTCAGTCCATTCAAGGATATTTATTTTTTCCTTTACATCCTCCAACTTGTTTGTAATTAAATTTATCCGTATTTTTTTTTTTGTATACCTTGGTCGAGGCTCGTATGAGAGCTAACACACAACTCACAGCAAGGAGGCATGAGACAAGAGGGGCGGGAGTGGAAGGGACAAAACAGTGGGGAACAGACACATTAGGTGAACTGTGGAAGGGAGAGGGATGGGGATGGGACGGGGAACATGGCGAAGAGAAGATGGACATTTCAGGGACTTTCAGGAAGGAAAGCAGGAGAAATGAAGGAAGTGGGCTTGGGTGGATTATCGGGGGTAGAAAAGATCGAGGATTTGGATGGGGGAAGATAAGAGGTGGTGGTGAACAGCTGTTTTGAAAGCCTGGAGGGAAGAATGGGAAAGAATAGAGTGAGGAAGTTTATTCCAAAGGCGGGAAAAAAGAGGAATGAAAGAGTGAAGATGAGCAGCGATTCGTGATTTTGGTAGTTTTACCAGAAGGGGGTTGTTGGCGGACCTTGAGCGCCCTGTGGAAATGTGGTGGGGACAAATCGCAGAGAGAGCAGGGGGGGCAAGGCTGGAGAGGAGTCGGTAGAAGACAGAAAGACCACCGACCAACCTGCGGTGATTGAGTGAGAGGCCCAAAGACTCAGCTTCATTGCGGGAGATGCCGATGATCTTAAATGCCCTGGTTTCGACAGCGTGAAGCCGAGAAAGGTGGGAGGCAGGAGCACCAGCCCAGAAGGGAGAGCAGTACTCCATCAGGCTACGGACAAAAGCTTTGTAAGTGGTCAGGAGCTCAAGAGGGCCGAGGAAGGACTTAGCACGACGGAAGATTCCCAGTCGGCGACTGGCTTTTGAGGCGAGGTTGGAAATGTGACTTTCCCAGGAAAGGTCATGGCAGATAGTGAGACCTAGAAGCTTGAAAGAAAAGACTTCTTCCAGAGGATTGTTGAGAAAGTGGATGGGGGGGTTTTGTAAATGGTCCTTTCGAAGATTTGTTTTATTTACTTTTACCCTGGTTATTTCTTCAATAAGACTTATTTGATATTTTTCACATTCTTTATGTTTCCCATTTACATGCCAAGGCTGATTACATCTCCATTCTTTGGCTTGGTTATTTCTTGGTTCTATCATTTATAAATCAGTAAAAGGACGCCCCTTAACACTTATACTGAAAACATAAGGGATACTCTTGATTCCATTCTCTAAAATATATATTTTATCATCAAAAGCTCCTAATGCTTTCTTATTTATCTCTTCTGTATATAATTGATGTTTATAACTTCTTATTGTATTCATTTTTCTGTACTCTTCCTTCTTTAAGGTTAAACAGTTGTAATAATGTTTAAAGTTTATTGTTTCCTTGATTATATTTTTCTTTATTCCCTTATGCTTCTTATCACACCTTTCAATGTTATTATTATCAATATACGTAAAAAAATAAGACTTTGATCTCAAACCCACAAATTCACTCATGACCTTTCCACCCAACTCATCCTTAAACTTACCAATAACCTTTTTATTCTTTAATGAAAACAACATACTATCAGACTTATAATTACTTGTATTATACATATCAATATTATCAATCAAATCCTCATATACATCACTTGTCTTAATTTCTCATATAAAACTATCTGTATCCATATATAACAATGACACATTATCCTTGTACTTTGATTTTAAATTATTACAGTAATAGTCATACATTAACGACTTTGACAAGTCAAGAATTGATGTTCCTATATAAATAGGTTTATCCATTTCAATACTCTCTTTTTTCAAATGAATAGCACAAAAGTTCTCTGAAAACACCTCCGCTCATTCAAAACTTGGTCTATTAATTAACTTTGAAGCCTGTTTCCAAATTGAAGAAAGTCTTATGTTAAGTCGATTCCTAACATTTTCCTTAGTCTTTCCAAATACAGCATTATGCATTAATTTATAAAAGTCATTCTCAAAATCTGTTTTTGCTTCTGCTCTCCTTTTTGTATTAAAATCAATATACTTCTTTAACCAATGACTTCGTTTAAATTTCAAAATTCGATGAATTTATCTCGCTCTCAACAAAGCAGATAAATATTGTCTCAAGTTCCTTTGATGTAAAACATAACTTTCTTTATCATTTAATGTTGTAAGTAGTTTTTCTGGAGATTTACCTTTTATATTAAATGACTGTTGGTAATCACTTAACCATTCTTTTCTTGGACTTTCTTTATCAGGGGCATAAGGTAGGTCTTTATGTTTGTTGTGAAGTTCTTCTGGATATTTTAAATTAACCTCAAAATAATATCCAACTTCAGCTTCATACAATTCTTTTTGAGAGGAGATAACAATGTCAAGTAAAACTTTTTCATGTTTTTCTTTAACCCATTTAAGTTTTCCATAAGGTAAAGATTGAGACATGGCCCACCCATACAAATTGTTAGCATCATAATACATCAGGTAAGAGTTGTCCTCATTCTTATTATAATCAGGAAGATGTTTGTTATTTGCTTTAGCATATCTCTTGGAACATACTTGAGATATGCCTCCTCTTTTAACCTTCTTTATCATTAAAAGCATATCTATATCACTGATTAATTCCAAATTTTGTTTTGTCATTTTTAACATAGAACTCCAAGACAAGCCCGGGGCTGTGTAATCCATCATAATTTTTATTATGACAGACTGTTGTAAAAGTTTCAAATGCATCAACCAATAGCAATAAATCAGTTTTAAGATACAAATCATGATATTCTCCAAGATTCTTAATATTAAACTTCTCCCAAACCTTTTTAGCTTGTGTATAATCTCTATCAGAAATATGAGTTTTACTTAACTTTCCATAGAAACTTTCCCTTGAAGGAAGTTGTGTTTCTTTAAACTTCTCAAATGAATCCATATAGTCATACGGATATATTCCCTTTTGTGATGAGATTAATCTCTTCTTGATTTGAGAAATGTGATTTAAGATTTGGGAAGTTTTTATATTTGATACTGAGTTAGATCATGGACTTGCCATAAACTTGTATGTGTCAAGAAATCCTATATGGGTTATGGGGATGTATGAATTGTTTTTGTGAATGAGATGTATTTTTGATCTGTGTTAGGAATGGCAGAAACATCTCCAGATGTCTTTGAAAGTTCATTTATAAATAGATGTGTGTCATATTGAGTGTTGTGAAGAAAGACACGAATTAAGTTTGGAGGCTTGTAATTAAGATTACAACAGGAATGAGCTGGAAATCTATATTTACCAGTGAGATGACAGTGATCCCTAACCTTGACCTCTCCCTCATTTTTCTCCTCACAAATATGATGGATACTGTTCTTTCTAAATTCCTTTCTCTCCCTTTCTTTCTTTCTAAATTCTCTCCCTTTGTTAATGACATTGGTTTATAGGTTTTCAGCACTATTTCTCTTAGTCTTATACAGTCTTTTTCTAATCGTCTTACAAACTCCTCTGAGGCATATTCTCCTCTATAAAGTTCGAACTTGTATTCATCACCAACAGATGATTTGATATTTATTTGTGTATGACTTCTTTGGATTTGGAGAAACAGTATCTATCTTTTCAAGGATACTTTCAAAATCAGCATATATCACAAACGGATGTTTTATAGATTTGGTAAAATCTTTGAATGATATGTTTGAACCTGCTTTTGGTAAATTGATTATGGTTGATTTATGATTACTACAATATTTTGAATGTTGATTTAATCGTTATTTTGTGTGAAAGGGGTTGAGATCTCTTACAAGGAGACGTTTTACATTTTCTCTTATATAGTTGTGATTTGGTTAATCTTGAGAAATTTTTGATGAAAGCATAATGTGATTTTTCCTTTGAAGTAAAGTGGAGAAGGTCAATGTGTGTTTCATCATTTTTATAGTTGTTTGAAATTTTTCATATCTGAACTTTGTATCTGTTAATCCATATACATTAGCAGATAGATTATTCATTTTCGCAAATTTTGGAATGTCTCTCAATGACATTGGAAACTTTAAATCTTTAACATTTAATGTATTCTCGTATTTCTTATAATGTTCAACCCTTTCAGGATTCCATTGTGGAGGATGTAAGTGAGCAAGAACAGACCATAGAAAACATTTATTATCTTTGTTTTGAATATTAACAACGGCTTTCTTAAGTTTTATCTCTTTTGGTAAATCAATATAAGAAGAAGCTTGAAGAGGATCTTATTTTCAGATGTGTATATCTAAAAATATTATTTTTGTAATAGTAAATCCACCATCTACGAGAGTGTTATCAACATCGTGTTCTTGTCTCTGGAGTTCATCGTAAACATCAGATCTTACAAAATCTTGAAATGATGAGATAAAGTGAGGGTTTGTCCTCATATAGGGAGTTGTTTCATCGTCTTGTCTTACCATTTTCAATTTTACCCCCATATAAAACTTAAAAGTTTTCATTTCACTTAATGTGTTTTTAATTATAGTTTCAATACTTTGTTTCACCATATCAACAGCTTCCATGATTGAAGATAGATGGTCCAGGGTCTTGAAAACGAAACGATCTTATTTTTATATTCCCTTTGAATGCCCCATCAGTGTTTTCAATGGAGAATTTAGCTTCCCTTTCTTCATTGTTCTCGTGTTTGCGTGATTGAAGGTGTTTATTATAAAAAAAAAAATTAAGAATATCATTATCACATCCATCACAATGTTTTGTTTCTTGGTCAAATGGAGATATTTGCCTGAAAAGATTGAATGTGTGTTTGTTGGTTTGAAGGATTTTTTTTTATAATATTTATATTTGTGATTACAAACATCACAGTGCATTGTATTCATATTTATATATCATAAAACTTTGCTTAAAATAAAATTTTCTTGATGAAAATTGTTTAATTTATAGGTGAATCTGTGCTTAAAACCATTTTATCCTCCAACTTTTTTCACTTAATAAATACAATGTATCCAGACACAAAAGACAAGTTTCAATCAAACTCTTCATTTGTAAAAGATACTGAGAAATATGTCAAGGATGTAAAATTGAACAAAGATAAATATAACAACTATTGGATAAAAACAATTATGGTGAATAATACGAGTTCTTCAATTTCCTTCAGTGGAAGGGCTTTTAGTACATCTGGAAGAACATGAATTAAAGTATCTCCAACAAAAGCTTCTCCTCTCCTTCTGGTAATATATTCAAAACTAGAAAAAGCAATGAAACAAGAAAAAGTATCAAAAAAAAAAACCTTATGGATGAAGCTTTAGAAAGAAAAGATAAGACCATCTGTAATATGCAAAGGAGAAATTTGTATTTTTTTTTTTCACCAACCCTAAAGATATAAATCTTGATGAAATAAAGGATGTTAATATATCAGGTGAAATGACATTTCGTTCAATAGCAGTTAAGGATCATTTTAAAATTACCTTTAATATAAAAAAATGTAGTAGTTGAATCTGTTGATGAAAAAAGGTATATAGATATCGATGGTAATGTTTTTTCTACTAATTAAATACGAGTCATTATTCAACTGAAGATTTTGAAGATTATGAGAGTTTGTGTTCAAACGACAGTTATAATACTGAGTTTGTGTTCAAACGATAGTAATGAAAGTACCGAAGATTAATTTAGTTTAAGTAAAGTTTTACTTTATAAATATGCTAGATTTTGAGCCTCTTGAATTCCCTGATTCTCCATATGACAAATTTGAGAATTGTCCTGCGTGTGATAAACAGGGATTAAACACAGTCAAAAGCCTATAAACAATGTATATTCTGTGATTATCTTCTAATTCATGATAATAAAAAGGAAAATAATTATTTAGGATTTACACCAAAAATGAATTACTTTACAAGATTGATTAGAGAACTGAATGTAAAGTATGAGGGTGATAACACACCTTTCCTTACAATGGAAGAAACGAACGTATAAAAGAAATGTTCAAAGGATTGTTGTTATATATTATTCAAGATTGTCATTTTCAGGGAAATATCAACACCAAGATATTGTATAAATAAAATAATGGATTATCTTGAAATTAAACCCGAACTTAGGATAAAATATAGAGTTTCGAAAAAAGCCAATAATAAATAAAACAAGCCGCGAGGCGGCGATGGGTCGCTGAGCATGGAAACTATAAGATATAGAGCAAAATGGATGTCATATAGCGGATAGGGAATCACCTTAAGATTATGCATATCAAATCTCATCCAGTTGCATCTTCTGATAACTACTCGGTATCCATTTGAATGAAAAGTACCGAAAATGCGGTTTGAAATCGGAAATCCCCAAAGTTCGAGAGGGTGCTGTGGGTGAACAAAGATCTAAATCGAAAATCCGGCTGGATAGTTTGTGCACAATGTATTCTTGACGATTAGTGTGAATTTTCATGACCATCCGACCATAACCCTCGGAGGAGTAGCATTTGGCGCGAAGGCACCTCCAGCTCTCGCATATTATCGATTTTTGCACTAATTGACCTTTGACCCCTCACCTAAGCGAAATCGGTCAATATGTCCTGAGGCAAAGTTGTAGTACTCATTGCGTACCATGAACCTGCAAAGTTTCATTCGTATCGATGCACTCACCTGGTCACGAGGGGCCTTCAATTTTTGCCAATTTTCACGCATACCCTAATTGTAGGGGGCGCTGCGGGTAAAGTATTCCATATATCACAAAAAAACGGAATATATTTGATGGAGCATCACCTGTAGATCATTTGTGCCTAAATTTCATTACCCTATGTAGGATAATGGCTTTCGGAATTGATTTCGCGTGAACGGTACCGATTTTGAAGGTTTTTCGGTTGTTGCTCGGGAACCAAAGCGTCCCGAGCAACCATCACAATTTCCAAAGCACGAGGTCATAAGATGTACCTACCACCCGAGTTTGGTCAAAATCCGCCCACATTTACTACGAATTCTGTTGATGACAAACGAACAAACAGACAGAATTACTGACAATAAGGGTCACCTATTTGGGCGACCCATAACCTGTTTTCCAAATACCTGTTTTTTTCCAAATAATAGATTATGATAATTTATTAATTTTCACAAAGTCGTGTTTTCAACCTGAGTATCAATGAATCTCACAATGTTTTAATGCTGGTCTTCATAAAGAAGATATAATAGGTTTATTTAAACTTCAAAACAAACGAAATGATAACAACATTGAAGATCTTCTTCTTCTTCTTCCTTCGGCTGCTCCCGTTAGGGGTCGCCACAGCGGATCAACCGTCTCCATTTCGCTCTATCCTCCACATCTTCCATTGACACGCCAACCACCCGCATGTCCACCCTCACCGCATCCATGAACCTCTTCTCCTCCTGCCTGGCGGCTCAATCTTCAGCATCCTTCTCCCGATATACTCTGCTTCCCTTCTGTTCACATGTCCAAACCATCTCAATCTCGCCTCTCTCACTTTGTCTCCAAACGGTCCTACCTGCACAGTCCCTCTAATATACTCATTCCTTATCCTATCCATCCTAGTCACTCCCAACGAGAATTGCAGCATCTTTAACTCTGCCACCTCCAGCTCCGCTTCCTGTCTTTTTGTTAGCGCCACCGCCTCCAAACCATACAACATAGCTAGTCTCACTCCCGTCTTATATACTTTCCCCTTAACTCTTGCAGCTACCCTTCTGTCACAAATCACTCCTGCAACTCTTCTCCACCCACTCCATCCTGCACTTGCTTTTACACTTCTCTCCCACACTCTCCGTAACCTTGGACAGTTGATCCCAAGTATTTAAACCCATCCACCTTCCCCACCTCAACTCCTTGCAACCACACCATACCACCACCCTCCCTCTTATTTACGCACATGTACTCCGTCTTACTCCTACTGACTAACATTCCCCTTCTCTCCAGTGCGTACCTCCACCTCTCAAGGCTCGCCTCAGCCTGCTTCCTACTCTCCCTACAGATCATGATGTCATCCGCGAACATCATAGTCCATGGAGACTCCAGTCTGATCTCGTCCGTCAACCTGTCCATCACCATTGCAAACAGGAAAGGGCTCAGAGTCGATCGTTGGTGCAATCCCACTTTTACCTTAAACCGGTCCGTCATTCCTACCGCACACCTCACCGCTGTCACACTGTTCTCATACATATCCTGCACAATCCTCACATACTTCTCCACCACTCCCCTCTTGGCACCCTATCATAAGCTTTCTTTAAATCCACAAACACACAATGTAACTCCTTCTGGCCTTCCCTATACTTCTCCATCAACATTCTCAAAGCAAACATCGCATCAGTGGTGCTCTTTCCTGGCATAAACCCATATTGCTGCTCACAAATCGTCACCTCTCTTCTCAACCTCGCTTCCACTACTCTTTCCCACAACTTCATGGTGTGGCTTAACAACTTTATCCCTCTAATTTCCACAGCTCTGCACATCACCCTTGTTCTTGAAAATCGGAACCAGTACACTTAATCTCCACTCCTCCGGCATCCTCTCACTTTCCAAGATTTTATTAAACAATCTGGTTAACAACCCCACTGCCATCTCTCCTAAGCACTTCCATGCCTCCACTGGTATGTCATCTGGGCCAACCACCTTTCCACTTTTCATCCTCTTCATAGCAGTCCTCACTTCATCCTTACTGATCCACCCCACTTCCTGATTCACTCTCTCTTATTTTCTTCATTCATCAGCTCCTCAAAGTACTCCATCCACCTTCTCAACACACTCTCCTCGCTCGTCCGCCCATTCCCATTTGCGTCCTTTTTCACCCTTACCTGCAGCACATCCTTCTCAGCTCGGTCCCTCTGTCTTGCCAATCAGTATAAATCCTTTTCCCCTCCTTTTGTATCCAACTTCTCATACAGCTCGTCATATGCCTTTTTCTTAGCCTTTGCCACCTCTCTCTTTGCCTTTCGCCGCCACTCCTTGTACTCCTGCCTACTTTCTTCGTCTCTCTGACTATCCCACTTCTTTTTCGCCAACCCCTTCTTCCTTATACTTTCCTGTACTTCCTTGTTCCACCACCAAGTCTGCTTATCTTCTTTCCCAGCTATCTACCTCACCACTTCTGCTGTAGTTGCCCAGTCATCCCACCCATCTTTACCACCATCCAACACCTGTCTCGCCTCCTCCCTAAATTCCACGCAACAGTCTTCCTCCTTCAGCTTCCACCATCTGGTCCTTAGTTCAGCACTTACTCTCTTCCTCAACCTCACCTCCAAAATCATCCAACAGACCACCAATTGATGCTGTCGAGCTACACTCTCCCCTGCCACCACCGTACAGTCTCTAATCTCTTTCAGGTTGCATCTCCTGCTTAAGATGTAATCCACCTGTGTGCACTTTCCTCCACTCTTGTATGTCACCCTGTGTTCCTCCTCCTTGAAATACATATTTACCACTGCCATTTCCATTCTTTTTGCAAACTCTACCACCATTTGCCCTTCCACATTTCTCTTGTTGAGACCGTACCTACCCATCACCTCCTCATCCTCTTTATGCCCTTGCCCAACATGCCCATTGAAATCTGCTCCAATCACCACTCTTTCATCCTTGGATACACTCTCCACCACTTCATCTAACTCACCCCAGAAATCTTCTTTATATTCCATCTCACACCCCATATGCAGTGCATGTGCACTGATGACATTCATCATCACTCCTTCAATTTCCAACTTCACACTCATCACTTGGTCAGACACTGTCCTCACCTCCAATACCCTCTTGACATAATCTTCCTTCAGGATTACCCCGACACCATTTCTCCTCCCATCCACACCATGGTAGAACAGTTTGAAACCACCTCCAATGCTCCTCGCCTTACTCCCTATCCACTTGGTCTCTTGTACACACAGTATGTCCACCTTTCTTCTCTCCATCATATCAGCCAACTCTCGCCCTTTGGCAGTCATCGTCCCAACATTCAGTTCCAACTCTCACCTCCACACTTCTACCCTTCCCCCCTCTCCCACTGCCTCCGGACTCGCCTTCCCCGTCTCCTTCTCCTCCTTCGCCCAGCAGTAGCACAATTTCCACTGGAACCCTGCTGACCACCGGTAACAGGTGGCGGTCGTTGGTAACCCGGACCTTGACCGATCCGGTATGGAAATTCGTTTTGTTGTCCGCATAATGATTTGGCACAGGTTTTTACACCGGATGCCCTTCCTGACGCAACCCTGGTCGCCTCTTACGACATACAGGGATAGGGTACACCTATTCTAGGCGGGGCATACACCGGGCCCAGTACACTGGTACTCATTTCGCCGAACTCGGAATACATACATATATATATATACATATCTTCTTCTTCTTCTTTCGGCTGCTCCCATTAGGGGTCGCCACAGCGGATCATCCGTATGATCTGCATAGTGATTTGGCACATGTTTTACGCCGGATGCCCTTCCTGACGCAACCCTGGTCGCCTCTTACGACACAGGGATATGGTACACCTATTTTAACCGGGGTATACACCGGCCCAGTATACTGGATCGCTGACCTCGGAAGGATGAGAGGCTGAGTCGACCCCCTGGTGTATTAATTCAGTGGCCCAACGGGGCTTGAACTCAGGACCTTTTGGATCCCAAGCCGCTGCCCTAACCACTGCGCCAACACCAGGCTATTATGAAGCACACGACTAAAAAATATAAATATATTGTTGTGAAACAAGATGAAATATTAAGGGATATATTTTTTATTTCAAAAACAATTTCAGATATAAATGACAACTATTATTATAAATTTTTGGGGTAAATCTGCTTCTGGAAAAAAAACTTTCATAAATCAAGGTTCTTGTATACACCCTGTGATACGCATTGTATCTACAACTACTAGAGCAATAAGACCTGGAGAAGTGGAAGATAAAGATTATGACTATATTTCAGTGGAGGAACATAATTATGCAATTGAGGAATGAAGGTCAAATATTTGAGGAGGTTTCTCTTGGTTCAACAAAATATTCACATTGTAAGAGTGAGTTTAAGAAACTAAAATCTGGTAGTCTTGAGATATTAGAAACTAATCCAGAAGGAATGAGACAAATTATTAAACATCTGAGTGAGGTTAAGATTTTATCATTCGGTTTTGATGTTGATGAAGAAACTCAACGCAAACGTATGAAAAGCAGAGATACAAGTATTAGTGAAGAAGAAATTACAACTCGTGTTAATGTTAATAAAGAATTTGATAAAATATTTAAAGAAAAGGATTTATTTGAACACATCTACTTTAATGATGAAGAAAAGGAAAATTTCCCTGTTGATCTTTGAAATTCATTAAATGATATTTTCCAATAAATAAATGGATGCGAAAGAAAGAGCAAGAAGATTTAAGGAGCATCAACAGTTGGTTTCAAAAGTTGGCATAAAGAAGAAACGCAGACAGAAACTAATGGGTGAAGAAGCATTTGAAAGAAAAGAGAAATTTTTTAAACCACTTTTAAAAACTTCCCAAGAAAAAATTGTCGGTTTCCACAGTTCCCACATTAGAATATACTCCTAAAAAACTTAAAATGTTAAAAGATTTCAGCCAAATGATGGAGGAAGAATGAGAGCATATAGGAGAATTAGAATATGATGATGAAGGATTATTTCAACAACTGGAAGAGAGTAATCAACCCCCTGATTATGTTGTGAATGCTCTTCAAAACAATGAATATATTCAGCAGATTCAAAAACCAAAGCAGAACTTATTCCAACAGAACAACCAGCAATATTTCATCTTGTTCAAGAAAAGGTATTGATATTTAATGATGAATTAAAGTTCTTGAGTTCTGCTTTGGTTTTTGAATCTGCTGAATATATTCATCCCATCGATATCTCTATACTTTTTATCTCCAACTTCGTTGGCTGGCGGGGGATAATAACAAATATGTTCCTGATTATTATCCCCCGCCAACCAACGAAGTTGGCGGGGGATATAGAAATGGGTTCCGTCCGTCCGTCACATTTTGTTTCTGGAGCTTAACTCCAAATCCCCTAAAGATATATTTACAAAATTTGGTACACATATCTAGCAAGTGGTGAACTGGTGCCTTTTGATATTTTCTAATTGATAGGTCACATGGTTTGGCAGCCATGCTGGATTCAAGAAAAATATTAAATAATGTTTTCTCTGGAATCACATAACCTAACAAAGCGAAAATTTGCAACTATCATCTTCCATCATTTCTGCATACATAGTAAAAATTATGACATCACAAGTCACATGGTTTGGTGGCCATCTTAGATAGAAAAACACACCTCATCCGATTAACACGAAACTTCACACACGTATTCCACTGGAGGATTGGAGGAAGAATGTAAATTTATTATGTCATTGGTCACATGGTTCGTCAGCCATCTTGGATTGAAAATTAATAAATTTTAAAAATCTTCTTCTCCAGAACGGCTGGACAGATTGAGGCAAAATTTCACATACACTTTCCCCAGGACATCCTTTCAGAAGTTTGTTAATTTCTAATTGATAGGTCACATGGTTTGGCGGCCATATTGAATTTACCCTAAAACCTTCAAACATCTTCTCCAGAACTTCTGGTCAGATCAAGGGGAAACTTCACATACATATTGCACACGATTAGAGAATACAAGTTTGTTAATCCTCATTTACTATGGCGGGGGATATCAAAGACTGTCTTCAACGGATGCTAGTTATAATAAGAATGAGGACAACTCTTACCTGATGTATTATGATGCTAACAATTTGTATGGGTGGGTTATGTCTCAATCTTTACCTTATGGAAAACTTAAATGGGTTAAAGAAAAACATTATGAAAAAGTTTTACTTGACATTGTTATCTCCTTTCAAAAAGAATTGGATGAAGCTGAAGTTGGACATTATTTTGAGGTTGATTTAAAATATCCAGAAGAACTTCACAACAAACATAAAGACCTACCTTATGCCCCTGATAAAGAAAGTCCGAGAAAAGAATGGTTAAGTGATTACCTACAGTCATTTCATATAAAAGGTAAATCTCCAGAAAAACAACTGACAACATTAAATGACAAAGAAAGTTATGTTTTACATCAAAGGAACTTGAGACAATATTTATCTGCTGGGTTGAGAGTGAGAAAAATTCATCGAATTTTGAAATTTAAACAAACTCATTGGTTAAAGAAATATATTGATTTTAATACAAAAAGGAGAACAGAAGCAAAAACAGATTTTGAGAAGGACTTTTATAAATTAATGAATAATGCTGTATTTGGAGAGACGATGGAAAATGTTAGGAATTGACAAAACATAAGACTTTCTACATCTTGGAAACAGGCTTCAAAGTTAATTAATAGACCAAGTTTTGAACGAGCGGAGATGTTTTCAGAGAACTTTTGTGCTATTCATTTGAAAAAATAGAGTATTGAAATGGATAAACCTATTTATATAGGAACATCAATTCTTGACTTGTCAAAGTCGTTAATGTATGACTATTACTATAATAATTTATAATCAAAGTATAAGGATAATGTGTCATTGTTATATATGGACACATAGTTTTATATTAGAAATTAAGACAAGTGATGTATGTGAGGATACGATTGATAATATTGATATGTATGATACAAGTAATTGTAAGTCTGATCGTACGTTGTTTTCATTAAAGAATAAAAAGGTTATTGGTAAGTTTAAGGATGAGTTGGGTGGAAAGGTCATGAGTGAATTTGTGGTTTGAGATCAAAGTCTTATGCTTTTACGTATATTGATAATAATAACATTGAAAGGTGTGATAAGAAGCAAAAGGGAATAAAGAAAAATATAATCAAGGAAACAATAAACTTTAAACATTATTACAACTGTTTAACCTTTCAAGAAGGAAGAGAACAGAAAAATGAATACAATAAGAAGTTATAAACATCAATTATGTACAGAAGAGATAAATAAGAAAGGATTAGGAGCTTTTGATGATAAAAGATACAAGTCTGAAGACAACGATGGTTCACGAGCGGTATTTGACAATGTAGATTGTTTCAGAAGTCAAGGATGAGACAATGTGATAACGTTTGACCAAGTTATAAAAATGATCAACATGATGTTATTAGCTGCAAAATGTCGAAAACCCGGTTTCGTTCAACAACTTTAAAAATTTGACCTTTGCATAACCTTTAAAAGTCACAAAACAATGTTGGGGACATTAAAATAAGGAAACAGGATACGTGCGAAAGCTTATTGGAGTTCGTTCATCGAAGAAGGTCGAAAACCCGGTTTGATTCCCACAACTTTGAAAATTTGACCTTTGTGAACTTTAAAGGTCAAGGATTATGACCTTTGGTGCAAAACTTCCCCTGGAACATTCCAGGAACAATATAACGTCATATAGGCTATATGGCATTTTGCACTCCTCGGATTATATTATCTATACTTTGATGAAATCAGCGTTAAAACATACTTGAAGGGGGCGCCACGGGCAATACAAGGTGTTCGAGATGGAGAAAAATGGTTTCAAGACTTTAGGTGGGGAATGACCTCAACATTATGCATAAAAAAATATTGTCATCCTTGCTCTCAAAGTTTGGGCAGTCATATGATTTTTATGTCAAAATTCGAAATTTTCTAAGTACGTGACCTTGTGACCTTGACCTTGGGACAAAAATGAAAAATCGAGCTCCGTGGGGCTATGCAGGTGCCATTGGGCTAACCGAATACCAAAACCCCTGCTAGATTCGACAAACCCTGGAGAAGATGCAAATTGAAATTGGCTACCCCCTAAAAACATAATTCGCAATTTTCTAAGTTCATGACCTTGTGACGAAAATGAAAAATCGAGCTCCGTGGGG
>NC_140971.1:8386079-8388579 GCF_056783735.1 Eptatretus burgeri | reverse complement strand
AAACAAAGTGAAAAAGATACCTGGTGACAGGTGATGGTGTGGAGGTGATGGCCACGTGTTGTGTTCATGAATCTTCAAAGAGCGTGATAACTGGATTGTGTGCACCGCTTGCTGGTTTAAAAAGAAAACCGAAACTCGATGGTCAAGAGGTTCCCATATCACAGAAACAAGCTGTTTCAAACAACACCCTCACCTTCACCACCCCACCAATGAGCACTTGTCAAAAAGATGGACAAAGTAAAATTATTCACTTATCAACAAATGCTTGTACCAAACCCTTCTTGCTAAGTCGAGCCTTGGTCTGCCGCAGCATCGACATGATGGACTCCTCTTCAAATATTTATACACAAGGTCAACCGATCAAGGTGGAGTTACTTTGACTGAAGTAAACCATCATGAAGATTGATGTTTAAAGCTGCAGCAAAAATTAACCCAGGAGTGCACCACAGCAATGATGGGCCAAATGGCATCATTTCCTTGTTTTAGGTGTTTCTTGATTTTCAGACTACAAACATCATACATACAGAGAACCCAAGCTGTTAGCTGTTACCAGTAGGGTGGGGTGGGGGTAGGGGTTGTGCCCATGACCAGACACTGAGTACCCCCAGCACATATTCAAAATTTGGTTGGACAGACTGGTCAAAGGATGTTGAATTGTATGCAAATAAAATGACACCACACACCCCGTGCTTTTCTGTATCTACTGGACGGCCCATTGCAACTCACGCCTGCAAAGCGAGCTACTCCCTTTAATCTACCTATGGTACTCAGTTCCCATTCCCCTCTACCCCTTCACACATTTCCCTCAATCCATTCATCCACTCCCACTCATAACCCTTCTCTCACCACCTTTTCTACCCCTTCACCCCGAAGCACAATCTGCAGTTTTAAGCAAATTCAGTTCAGCGGTGCAGGAACACATGGAAGTCAAATAAACAAACAACTCAAATGATCATGATAATTTCCAATATCATGCAGAGAATGGACATATTTTATAACATTACTAGCAAAGGTACCCTGCGTTGCCAGGCCACGCCAGGTCCCTCCTCCCACTCATTACCCTCCCTCCAGACCCCCACCCAACTCCTCCCACCTATTTTTACCCCTCTCCCCTACCCATCCTTCACCCTTCCTCTCCCTCCCACAAATAAATTTTCACAGGGTGAATATTAAAGTGTGGATGTGTCATAAAACCTCAACTCACCCACCTCTGGGTCGGTCGAGTTAGTGCATGACTTTCTGAAAAATGTATTGTCTGTGTTTGCAAAACTACAGATGTTTGTACGGTGTGCGTTTGAAAGGTTTTAGATGGTCTAAAGGGTATGTTCCAATTGTAATTAACGTCAAATGGGTCTAAAAAGGTCAAAGTGTTCTCAAGCTCTCAATGGTCAAGGGTCCAAACTGTCCAATCTGTCTGAAGGGTGTAAGGGCTCTGTGGTGGAGATTTCCAACCAAAAGAGAAAACCCTTTATAATTTAACAGATCGTTTGTTATACAAAAACACATATATGTGGAAAGAAGAGCTTGTCTCAAGAGTCCAAGCAGATCTCTGCCTCTGAGCCAGAATACATGGTCTTTTTTACAATTGGTAAATCAGGAGGGGTCAGAATATCACAGGCTACTTGGCCAATCAGACTACAAGAAAGCTTCGTTTGCACACAAGTTTCTTTAAGAAAAGAGAAAAAAATCTTGTGCATATAAGTGATTGTATTGTGAAAGAATGCATGTCTTCCTTCAGGGCATGTATGCACAGAAAAACCTTCATTTACTTTAGACAATGATAAGCATTTATCTCAGCATGCAGATGGAGCATCTGGTTTGCACAGCTTTTGCAGAACAATTAGAGGTCAATGACCTCTGCAGTTCGATGAGACTCGTGTTGATAAGAGGACAATGGGAAGACAGTTCGTGTTTATACAACTTTGCAATTGAATGGGAGCCCAGAGTTAATGAGACTAATGCCTCTGGGGACCAGACTCTCCAGCATCACCAAAGTCGTTCTCCCCAATTTTCTAACCAAGTGGAAAATATGAGATTATATTGTTACATAGTTAACTGACATACTATATATATATTTATTTATAAAACAACCTTCAGTATGTAATGATTTATCAAGTATATTTTAGAGTTCATACTTCCTTTAACTAAACATGGATTAATAAGATCTTTTACCAGGCCCAGATGCACTTGGGGCAGTATGGGGATTATATATTAGTTATTATTTCTTTGTTAATCAATGATCCTAAGGTTTAATATGGAAAGATATATCCGTTTATTAACAAGACCATAGTATAATGAACATTTACTGTGGCATGTCAAGTATCAACTCTGCCAATTTAATGAGCTCTGACCTTGTCATTGTGAGAGACCTGATCAACATAATTATCCCGCAGACAATTGAAGTCTATCTCAAATCTATCTCATTGCCTTTGCAGACATTGTTTTCTGGCGAACCATTCCTTATTAGGTGATAAAGTGACCTATACTTTACAACAGATGT